>NW_028274840.1:1800000-1983682 GCF_037043125.1 Eumetopias jubatus | reverse complement strand
CAGTGATGTAGCATTTCACAGGATGTCAGTGTTCTGAGAAATCAGCAGGTCCATTTGGCACAGTGTCATCTTCCTGTCAGGACTGGCGGTCAAATGTCTCATGAACCCCACACTTCCGGGGATTTCCTCTTTCCTCCCGTTGACCGAGGGTTAGGGTTAGAGTTAGGGTACTGGTTAGGGCATGGGTTAGGGTACGGGTTAGGGTACGGGTTAGAGATAGGGTAGGGGTTAGGGCACGGTTTACCGTACAGGGTAGGGTTTAGGGTTAGGCTACCATTTAGGGTACGGGTTAGGGTTAGGGTACGCTTTAGGGTTTGGGTTCGGTTCAGGGGTAGGGTTAGGCGTTAGTGTTCTGGTAGGTGTTGGGGTTAGGGTACGGGGTAGGTTTAGGGTACAGTTTAAGGTTAGTGTTAGGGACCTCTCCAAATGTTCCGTGCCTGCTATCACAGGAGGCTGGTGCCAAGCTGACAATGCAAGGATGAGCCAGGGGCTGCGCTTGTCATGGAACACAGCTCAGAGGGGCTTGAATCTGCTCTGGGGTCCAGGCAAAGCCACCCCACACCTGCCTGTGTCCCAGCCCCTGTGGGAAGGTAGTAATGAACTGATTCTGACCTTGACCTCTCCCAACACAGGATTCCAGGGGCTCCCATTACTGTTAGGCTCAGGTCCACGGGCCTCGTCTGTGCCCATGCGCTGGGCCGTCCCCACAGTGGCTCCTGGCACACCTGAGTCCTGGTCACACATCTCTGTGGAAACCCCTGCCCTCCAGGTTGGATGGCCAATGTGACGGCCCTGTCAGGAACAGAATGGCACAAAATGCCGGGATGTCATTTCTCAGCTGATGGAGTCTGTGACTTCTCCTGGTTCCCTCTGTCCTGGGTTCATTCTCTGTCCCCTTCTCTGTCTCTGTGTCTGTGTCTCTCATAGGAGCAGACCCGTGGGTTCCATGGGCGATGTGAGAAACCGCAGAAGCCTCCCTTGTCCCCGTTTCCCTCTCCGGTCCTGGTGCCCCATTCCTTCCTAAGGCCTCCTCAACCTGACCGGAGCAGTGATTCTGGATTCTCTTCCACATGGGGACCCTGAGGCTGAAACAAGTAGGGCCCTGACCTTGGTCTTCAGACTGGTGGCCCTGTGCTCTTCCACCTTCTGCGTAGCCAGGTCCTAAGGCCCCCAAGCCCCGAGTCTGTCCTCTGCTGAGAAGGACCTCGAGGGGTTAGAAAACATTTTCCCAAGACTGGGATCACAGGGGGTCGGGGATGGATATCCAAGGCCGAGAGGCACTTCTATAAGACTGTGGCACCCTTGGGACACTACATCTCTGCAGCCCAAGTGACATCAGAGTAAGCTGAGGCCTTTTGTGCTATAGCCCTCCGGACTTGGGGGAGGGTATCTCTTACTACTCCCAAGTTCGCAGGGTGGTGTTGGACACCGGAACCCAGACCTTGTCTTTTCCCAGTGCCCTGGCAACACCCTGGGTCCCTTGGGGAACCCTGACCATCAGCCCGGACTGTCCCCCCGTCCCTATGGGGCCTGGTTCCGGGTCCTGCAGCGACACAGTGAGGAGAGGTGAGGCCAGGCAGGAGCGGGGAGAGGGCAGAGTGGACTCTCCCTGGGGGCCATGGATCCCTGGTCAGTGCAGACCCTGTTGTGTGCCGGCCCCTCGGGCACCGAGATTCCAGCTCCTGGTCTGGCTCCGGGAGGGAGACCAGAGTGTGGCCCCTGCTAGCTCAGATGTGTCACTCTGTCCTGTAGCTACAGCCTGTCCCACCAGCTGAACTCCACCTCCTAGTCGGCCAGCTCATCTTCACGGTCAAGAACAGGCCATCATGAAGGTCAGGGGCCATTGCGTGCCTGGTCAGGCAGGGGACGGCTCACTTTCACCTCAGGGAGTCTCTGGCTGGTCTAGCAGGGGCTCTGGAGGCCTGGCTTTCCAGGTTCTCTGCTGAACAGCTCTGGGACTGGAGCCATTTAACCTCTCCTCGCTGGGCCTCGCTTTCCTCTTCTGTGCAATGGGTTGAGCCTGAAAGATCCCTCCCATGGCGGAAACATGTGGAGTGCTGGTGATGGACGTAAGCCGGGCACCGAGCCTGGATTGCAGAGTGCAGAGGGGGATGGTGAGCGGTGTGGGCAGTGAGCACTCCTTCCCCCAAAATCAATTTAGCTCTTCCACGTAGCCGCCAGACCACTGGCTGGGAGCCCAGGAGCAGTGGCCGACCACACTCCTGACACCAGGCCCCTGCGTGTGGCTCTTCCTCAGCACTGGGACACGGTGGGGACCGCGGGACTTGGGGTCAGCTCCTCTCTCTGAGGGAAGGAGACGAAAGAAGGCTTTCCTTGGGGACCCCCAATGCCACATAAGAGGGGAGGAGGCTTCCCCCAAACAGTACTTTGAAATTCTGCTTCTGTTAGAACCTGAGCCTTGGGCTTTGGTTATTTCACTTGCTGGGCTGACGAGATACACTTGTTCTCCAAGACTCCTCCTCAGATGAAGAGCTCTTGCAGGTCCCGGGCATCCTGGAGCCCGGGGTGGGAGAGGGGCCAGTCCCCTCCCAGGCTCCTGCAGGAGACCTGTCCTCCCAAAGGCAGGATGGTTTCGGGTGGTGGTCCTGGGCTAGGGTTGGAGACAGCCTGTCACTGCTCCTGACTCTGGGGTGAGTGGGCCTTTTTTAGGCAAAGCAACACCCACCGAAGGCAGTGGCTTCAGAAAGAACACACTCCTGGGCCCGGTCCCGGCCCAGGTCGGTGGCTGACTTCCCCAGCCCCAGAGGAAGAAGGATAGCCTCTGCTTCCTTGGGCTTTGGTCCTCTGACCCACGAGCAAGCACTGAAAAGTTTCTAGCCCTCCTCTGGAAGCGCACCATCCCTGAGCGGGCCAGTCACGGTCCACACACGAAGACGGACAACGTGCTAAGTAAGTGCAGGAGGTGATCCTGTTCAAATGGCCTGCGGGTCGGTGGGGTTGCTGCTTCTGTGCCCTCCAGTGGGCCGCTTTTCCCTGGATGGAAATTCTCCGGGAGGCGCCTCTCTGTCCTTTGAGCTCCGTTCCTGCTGGTTTCAGGACCAAGGGACTCCAACTGAGCATTGTGCCCCATGTCCTCAGGGCGATGGTGGTCATGGTCTGTTATGATGATCTGGGAGGTTCCTTCAGGTTCCTGCTCCCCTAGGCACAGGTGCGGTAGCGACAAGCCCCAGGGCCATCCCCCAATTTCAGCATTGTGCCCCATGTTCCCCAGGGATGGTGCTAATAGTCCGTTGGGATTGTCTGGGAGGGCCCTCCAGGTTCCCGCTGCCCCCCCAGGCACAGGTGTGGGTGGCAAGAATCCCCAGAGCCGTCCTCAAGCTTCAGCATTGTGCCCCATGTCCTCAGGGATGTTGCTAAGGTTCCATGAGGATCATCTGGGAGGATCCTCCCGGTTCCCGCTTCCCCAGGCACAGGTGTGGTGGCCAAAAGGCCCAGAGCCCTCCCCCAAATTCAGCATTGTGCCCCCGGGGGTGCTGGTGCCGGTCATGGGCTGTCAAGATGGTACAGGAGGATCCTCCAGGTGGGGCTTGGAGCCTGGGTAAACCTGGTCGCACTCAGGTTGCATGAGGAACAGATGAGTTGAGGTCTTCATTTGGAAGATTCATTTCGCTTTTCCAAAAAGGTCAAGGTCATGGGTCTACTTTAGAATGAAGATAATGACTACTTAAAAACAAGTGTGTGTTTCCCCTTGTCCCAGAAATGGAAGCAGGTGTGCAGGCCATAGGTCGGAGGACCTACTGATCCCCACCTGACAGCACTTCTCTGCTCTGGATCTAGGAGACCCAAGGTTTGGAACATCAGCCTGTGGGTCAGTGATGTAGCATTTCACAGGATGTCAGTGTTCTGAGAAATCAGCAGGTCCATTTGGCACAGTGTCATCTTCCTGTCAGGACTGGCGGTCAAATGTCTCATGAACCCCACACTTCCGTGGATTTCCTCTTTCCTCCCGTTGACCGAGGGTTAGGGTTAGAGTTAGGGTACTGGTTAGGGCATGGGTTAGGGTACGGGTTAGGGTACGGGTTAGAGATAGGGTAGGGGTTAGGGCACGGTTTACCGTACAGGGTAGGGTTTAGGGTTAGGCTACCATTTAGGGTACGGGTTAGGGTTAGGGTACGCTTTAGGGTTTGGGTTCGGTTCAGGGGTAGGGTTAGGCGTTAGTGTTCTGGTAGGTGTTGGGGTTAGGGTACGGGGTAGGTTTAGGGTACAGTTTAAGGTTAGTGTTAGGGACCTCTCCAAATGTTCCGTGCCTGCTATCACAGGAGGCTGGTGCCAAGCTGACAATGCAAGGATGAGCCAGGGGCTGCGCTTGTCATGGAACACAGCTCAGAGGGGCTTGAATCTGCTCTGGGGTCCAGGCAAAGCCACCCCACACCTGCCTGTGTCCCAGCCCCTGTGGGAAGGTAGTAATGAACTGATTCTGACCTTGACCTCTCCCAACACAGGATTCCAGGGGCTCCCATTACTGTTAGGCTCAGGTCCACGGGCCTCGTCTGTGCCCATGCGCTGGGCCGTCCCCACAGTGGCTCCTGGCACACCTGAGTCCTGGTCACACATCTCTGTGGAAACCCCTGCCCTCCAGGTTGGATGGCCAATGTGACGGCCCTGTCAGGAACAGAATGGCACAAAATGCCGGGATGTCATTTCTCAGCTGATGGAGTCTGTGACTTCTCCTGGTTCCCTCTGTCCTGGGTTCATTCTCTGTCCCCTTCTCTGTCTCTGTGTCTGTGTCTCTCACAGGAGCAGACCCGTGGGTTCCATGGGCGATGTGAGAAACCACAGAAGCCTCCCTGGTCCCCGTTTCCCTCTCCGGTCCTGGTGCCCCATTCCTTCCTAAGGCCTCCTCAACCTGACCGGAGCAGTGATTCTGGATTCTCTTCCACATGGGGACCCTGAGGCTGAAACAAGAAGGGCCCTGACCTTGGTCTTCAGACTGGTGGCCCTGTGCTCTTCCACCTTCTGCGTAGCCAGGTCCTAAGGCCCCCAAGCCCCGAGTCTGTCCTCTGCTGAGAAGGACCTCGAGGGGTTAGAAAACATTTTCCCAAGACTGGGATCACAGGGGGTCGGGGATGGATATCCAAGGCCGAGAGGCACTTCTATAAGACTGTGGCACCCTTGGGACACTACATCTCTGCAGCCCAAGTGACATCAGAGTAAGCTGAGGCCTTTTGTGCTATAGCCCTCCGGACTTGGGGGAGGGTATCTCTTACTACTCCCAAGTTCGCAGGGTGGTGTTGGACACCGGAACCCAGACCTTGTCTTTTCCCAGTGCCCTGGCAACACCCTGGGTCCCTTGGGGAACCCTGACCATCAGCCCGGACTGTCCCCCTGTCCCTATGGGGCCTGGTTCCGGGTCCTGCAGCGACACAGTGAGGAGAGGTGAGGCCAGGCAGGAGCGGGGAGAGGGCAGAGTGGACTCTCCCTGGGGGCCATGGATCCCTGGTCAGTGCAGACCCTGTTGTGTGCCTGCCCCTCGGGCACCGAGATTCCAGCTCCTGGTCTGGCTCCGGGAGGGAGACCAGAGTGTGGACCCTGCTAGCTCAGATGTGTCACTCTGTCCTGTAGCTACAGCCTGTCCCACCAGCTGAACTCCACCTCCTAGTCGGCCAGCTCATCTTCACGGTCAAGAACAGGCCATCATGAAGGTCAGGGGCCATTGCGTGCCTGGTCAGGCAGGGGACGGCTCACTTTCACCTCAGGGAGTCTCTGGCTGGTCTAGCAGGGGCTCTGGAGGCCTGGCTTTCCAGGTTCTCTGCTGAACAGCTCTGGGACTGGAGCCATTTAACCTCTCCTCGCTGGGCCTCGCTTTCCACTTCTGTGCAATGGGGTGAGGCTGAATGATCCCTCCCATGGCGGAAACATGTGGAGTGCTGGTGATGGACGTGAGCCGGGCACCGAGCCTGGATTGCAGAGTGCAGAGGGGGATGGTGAGCGGTGTGGGCAGTGAGCACTCCTTCCCCCAAAATCAATTTAGCTCTTCCACGTAGCCGCCAGACCACTGGCTGGGAGCCCAGGAGCAGTGGCCGACCACACTACTGACACCAGGCCCCTGCGTGTGGCTCTTCCTCAGCACTGGGACACGGTGGGGACCGCGGGACTTGGGGTCAGCTCCTCTCTCTGAGGGAAGGAGACGAAAGAAGGCTTTCCTTGGGGACCCCCAATGCCACATAAGAGGGGAGGAGGCTTCCCCCAAACAGTACTTTGAAATTCTGCTTCTGTTAGAACCTGAGCCTTGGGCTTTGGTTATTTCACTTGCTGGGCTGACGAGATACACTTGTTCTCCAAGACTCCTCCTCAGATGAAGAGCCCTTGCAGGTCCCGGGCATCCTGGAGCCCGGGGTGGGAGAGGGGCCAGTCCCCTCCCAGGCTCCTGCAGGAGACCTCTCCTCCCAAAGGCAGGATGGTTTCGGGTCGTGGTCCTGGGCTAGGGTTGGAGACAGCCTGTCACTGCTCCTGACTCTGGCGTGAGTGGGCCTTTTTTAGGCAAAGCCACACCCACCGAAGGCAGTGGCTTCAGAAAGAACACACTCCTGGGCCCGGTCCCGCCCCAGGTCGGTGGCTGACTTCCCCAGCCCCAGAGGAAGAAGGATAGCCTCTGCTTCCTTGGGCTTTGGTCCTCTGACCCACGAGCAAGCACTGAAAAGTTTCTAGCCCTCCTCTGGAAGCGCACCATCCCTGAGCGGGCCAGTCACGGTACACACACGAAGACGGACAACGTGCTAAGTAAGTGCAGGAGGTGATCCTGTTCAAATGGCCTGCGGGTCGGTGGGGTTGCTGCTTCTGTGCCCTCCAGTGGGCCGCTTTTCCCTGGATGGAAATTCTCCGGGAGGCGCCTCTCTGTCCTTTGAGCTCCGTTCCTGCTGGTTTCAGGACCAAGGGACTCCAACTGAGCATTGTGCCCCATGTCCTCAGGGCGATGGTGGTCATGGTCTGTTATGATGATCTGGGAGGTTCCTTCAGGTTCCTGCTCCCCTAGGCACAGGTGCGGTAGCGACAAGCCCCAGGGCCATCCCCCAATTTCAGCATTGTGCCCCATGTTCCCCAGGGATGGTGCTAATAGTCCGTTGGTATTGTCTGGGAGGGCCCTCCAGGTTCCCGCTGCCCCCCCAGGCACAGGTGTGGGTGGCAAGAATCCCCAGAGCCGTCCTCAAGCTTCAGCATTGTGCCCCATGTCCTCAGGGATGTTGCTAAGGTTCCATGAGGATCATCTGGGAGGATCCTCCCGGTTCCCGCTTCCCCAGGCACAGGTGTGGTGGCCAAAAGGCCCAGAGCCCTCCCCCAAATTCAGCATTGTGCCCCCGGGGGTGCTGGTGCCGGTCATGGGCTGTCAAGATGGTACAGGAGGATCCTCCAGGTGGGGCTTGGAGCCTGGGTAAACCTGGTCGCACTCAGGTTGCATGAGGAACAGATGAGTTGAGGTCTTCATTTGGAAGAGTCATTTCGCTTTTCCAAAAAGGTCAAGGTCATGGGTCTACTTTAGAATGAAGATAATGACTACTTAAAAACAAGTGTGTGTTTCCCCTTCTCCCAGAAATGGAAGCAGGTGTGCAGGCCATAGGTCGGAGGACCTACTGATCCCCACCTGACAGCACTTCTCTGCTCTGGATCTAGGAGACCCAAGGTTTGGAACATCAGCCTGTGGGTCAGTGATGTAGCATTTCACAGGATGTCAGTGTTCTGAGAAATCAGCAGGTCCATTTGGCACAGTGTCATCTTCCTGTCAGGACTGGCGGTCAAATGTCTCATGAACCCCACACTTCCGGGGATTTCCTCTTTCCTCCCGTTGACCGAGGGTTAGGGTTAGAGTTAGGGTACTGGTTAGGGCATGGGTTAGGGTACGGGTTAGGGTACGGGTTAGAGATAGGGTAGGGGTTAGGGCACGGTTTACCGTACAGGGTAGGGTTTAGGGTTAGGCTACCATTTAGGGTACGGGTTAGGGTTAGGGTACGCTTTAGGGTTTGGGTTCGGTTCAGGGGTAGGGTTAGGCGTTAGTGTTCTGGTAGGTGTTGGGGTTAGGGTACGGGGTAGGTTTAGGGTACAGTTTAAGGTTAGTGTTAGGGACCTCTCCAAATGTTCCGTGCCTGCTATCACAGGAGGCTGGTGCCAAGCTGACAATGCAAGGATGAGCCAGGGGCTGCGCTTGTCATGGAACACAGCTCAGAGGGGCTTGAATCTGCTCTGGGGTCCAGGCAAAGCCACCCCACACCTGCCTGTGTCCCAGCCCCTGTGGGAAGGTAGTAATGAACTGATTCTGACCTTGACCTCTCCCAACACAGGATTCCAGGGGCTCCCATTACTGTTAGGCTCAGGTCCACGGGCCTCGTCTGTGCCCATGCGCTGGGCCGTCCCCACAGTGGCTCCTGGCACACCTGAGTCCTGGTCACACATCTCTGTGGAAACCCCTGCCCTCCAGGTTGGATGGCCAATGTGACGGCCCTGTCAGGAACAGAATGGCACAAAATGCCGGGATGTCATTTCTCAGCTGATGGAGTCTGTGACTTCTCCTGGTTCCCTCTGTCCTGGGTTCATTCTCTGTCCCCTTCTCTGTCTCTGTGTCTGTGTCTCTCACAGGAGCAGACCCGTGGGTTCCATGGGCGATGTGAGAAACCGCAGAAGCCTCCCTGGTCCCCGTTTCCCTCTCCGGTCCTGGTGCCCCATTCCTTCCTAAGGCCTCCTCAACCTGACCGGAGCAGTGATTCTGGATTCTCTTCCACATGGGGACCCTGAGGCTGAAACAAGAAGGGCCCTGACCTTGGTCTTCAGACTGGTGGCCCTGTGCTCTTCCACCTTCTGCGTAGCCAGGTCCTAAGGCCCCCAAGCCCCGAGTCTGTCCTCTGCTGAGAAGGACCTCGAGGGGTTAGAAAACATTTTCCCAAGACTGGGATCACAGGGGGTCGGGGATGGATATCCAAGGCCGAGAGGCACTTCTATAAGACTGTGGCACCCTTGGGACACTACATCTCTGCAGCCCAAGTGACATCAGAGTAAGCTGAGGCCTTTTGTGCTATAGCCCTCCGGACTTGGGGGAGGGTATCTCTTACTACTCCCAAGTTCGCAGGGTGGTGTTGGACACCGGAACCCAGACCTTGTCTTTTCCCAGTGCCCTGGCAACACCCTGGGTCCCTTGGGGAACCCTGACCATCAGCCCGGACTGTCCCCCCGTCCCTATGGGGCCTGGTTCCGGGTCCTGCAGCGACACAGTGAGGAGAGGTGAGGCCAGGCAGGAGCGGGGAGAGGGCAGAGTGGACTCTCCCTGGGGGCCATGGATCCCTGGTCAGTGCAGACCCTGTTGTGTGCCGGCCCCTCGGGCACCGAGATTCCAGCTCCTGGTCTGGCTCCGGGAGGGAGACCAGAGTGTGGCCCCTGCTAGCTCAGATGTGTCACTCTGTCCTGTAGCTACAGCCTGTCCCACCAGCTGAACTCCACCTCCTAGTCGGCCAGCTCATCTTCACGGTCAAGAACAGGCCATCATGAAGGTCAGGGGCCATTGCGTGCCTGGTCAGGCAGGGGACGGCTCACTTTCACCTCAGGGAGTCTCTGGCTGGTCTAGCAGGGGCTCTGGAGGCCTGGCTTTCCAGGTTCTCTGCTGAACAGCTCTGGGACTGGAGCCATTTAACCTCTCCTCGCTGGGCCTCGCTTTCCTCTTCTGTGCAATGGGGTGAGGCTGAATGATCCCTCCCATGGCGGAAACATGTGGAGTGCTGGTGATGGACGTGAGCCGGGCACCGAGCCTGGATTGCAGAGTGCAGAGGGGGATGGTGAGCGGTGTGGGCAGTGAGCACTCCTTCCCCCAAAATCAATTTAGCTCTTCCACGTAGCCGCCAGACCACTGGCTGGGAGCCCAGGAGCAGTGGCCGACCACACTCCTGACACCAGGCCCCTGCGTGTGGCTCTTCCTCAGCACTGGGACACGGTGGGGACCGCGGGACTTGGGGTCAGCTCCTCTCTCTGAGGGAAGGAGACGAAAGAAGGCTTTCCTTGGGGACCCCCAATGCCACATAAGAGGGGAGGAGGCTTCCCCCAAACAGTACTTTGAAATTCTGCTTCTGTTAGAACCTGAGCCTTGGGCTTTGGTTATTTCACTTGCTGGGCTGACGAGATACACTTGTTGTCCAAGACTCCTCCTCAGATGAAGAGCTCTTGCAGGTCCCGGGCATCCTGGAGCCCGGGGTGGGAGAGGGGCCAGTCCCCTCCCAGGCTCCTGCAGGAGACCTGTCCTCCCAAAGGCAGGATGGTTTCGGGTGGTGGTCCTGGGCTAGGGTTGGAGACAGCCTGTCACTGCTCCTGACTCTGGGGTGAGTGGGCCTTTTTTAGGCAAAGCAACACCCACCGAAGGCAGTGGCTTCAGAAAGAACACACTCCTGGGCCCGGTCCCGGCCCAGGTCGGTGGCTGACTTCCCCAGCCCCAGAGGAAGAAGGATAGCCTCTGCTTCCTTGGGCTTTGGTCCTCTGACCCACGAGCAAGCACTGAAAAGTTTCTAGCCCTCCTCTGGAAGCGCACCATCCCTGAGCGGGCCAGTCACGGTCCACACACGAAGACGGACAACGTGCTAAGTAAGTGCAGGAGGTGATCCTGTTCAAATGGCCTGCGGGTCGGTGGGGTTGCTGCTTCTGTGCCCTCCAGTGGGCCGCTTTTCCCTGGATGGAAATTCTCCGGGAGGCGCCTCTCTGTCCTTTGAGCTCCGTTCCTGCTGGTTTCAGGACCAAGGGACTCCAACTGAGCATTGTGCCCCATGTCCTCAGGGCGATGGTGGTCATGGTCTGTTATGATGATCTGGGAGGTTCCTTCAGGTTCCTGCTCCCCTAGGCACAGGTGCGGTAGCGACAAGCCCCAGGGCCATCCCCCAATTTCAGCATTGTGCCCCATGTTCCCCAGGGATGGTGCTAATAGTCCGTTGGGATTGTCTGGGAGGGCCCTCCAGGTTCCCGCTGCCCCCCCAGGCACAGGTGTGGGTGGCAAGAATCCCCAGAGCCGTCCTCAAGCTTCAGCATTGTGCCCCATGTCCTCAGGGATGTTGCTAAGGTTCCATGAGGATCATCTGGGAGGATCCTCCCGGTTCCCGCTTCCCCAGGCACAGGTGTGGTGGCCAAAAGGCCCAGAGCCCTCCCCCAAATTCAGCATTGTGCCCCCGGGGGTGCTGGTGCCGGTCATGGGCTGTCAAGATGGTACAGGAGGATCCTCCAGGTGGGGCTTGGAGCCTGGGTAAACCTGGTCGCACTCAGGTTGCATGAGGAACAGATGAGTTGAGGTCTTCATTTGGAAGAGTCATTTCGCTTTTCCAAAAAGGTCAAGGTCATGGGTCTACTTTAGAATGAAGATAATGACTACTTAAAAACAAGTGTGTGTTTCCCCTTGTCCCAGAAATGGAAGCAGGTGTGCAGGCCATAGGTCGGAGGACCTACTGATCCCCACCTGACAGCACTTCTCTGCTCTGGATCTAGGAGACCCAAGGTTTGGAACATCAGCCTGTGGGTCAGTGATGTAGCATTTCACAGGATGTCAGTGTTCTGAGAAATCAGCAGGTCCATTTGGCACAGTGTCATCTTCCTGTCAGGACTGGCGGTCAAATGTCTCATGAACCCCACACTTCCGGGGATTTCCTCTTTCCTCCCGTTGACCGAGGGTTAGGGTTAGAGTTAGGGTACTGGTTAGGGCATGGGTTAGGGTACGGGTTAGGGTACGGGTTAGAGATAGGGTAGGGGTTAGGGCACGGTTTACCGTACAGGGTAGGGTTTAGGGTTAGGCTACCATTTAGGGTACGGGTTAGGGTTAGGGTACGCTTTAGGGTTTGGGTTCGGTTCAGGGGTAGGGTTAGGCGTTAGTGTTCTGGTAGGTGTTGGGGTTAGGGTACGGGGTAGGTTTAGGGTACAGTTTAAGGTTAGTGTTAGGGACCTCTCCAAATGTTCCGTGCCTGCTATCACAGGAGGCTGGTGCCAAGCTGACAATGCAAGGATGAGCCAGGGGCTGCGCTTGTCATGGAACACAGCTCAGAGGGGCTTGAATCTGCTCTGGGGTCCAGGCAAAGCCACCCCACACCTGCCTGTGTCCCAGCCCCTGTGGGAAGGTAGTAATGAACTGATTCTGACCTTGACCTCTCCCAACACAGGATTCCAGGGGCTCCCATTACTGTTAGGCTCAGGTCCACGGGCCTCGTCTGTGCCCATGCGCTGGGCCGTCCCCACAGTGGCTCCTGGCACACCTGAGTCCTGGTCACACATCTCTGTGGAAACCCCTGCCCTCCAGGTTGGATGGCCAATGTGACGGCCCTGTCAGGAACAGAATGGCACAAAATGCCGGGATGTCATTTCTCAGCTGATGGAGTCTGTGACTTCTCCTGGTTCCCTCTGTCCTGGGTTCATTCTCTGTCCCCTTCTCTGTCTCTGTGTCTGTGTCTCTCACAGGAGCAGACCCGTGGGTTCCATGGGCGATGTGAGAAACCACAGAAGCCTCCCTGGTCCCCGTTTCCCTCTCCGGTCCTGGTGCCCCATTCCTTCCTAAGGCCTCCTCAACCTGACCGGAGCAGTGATTCTGGATTCTCTTCCACATGGGGACCCTGAGGCTGAAACAAGAAGGGCCCTGACCTTGGTCTTCAGACTGGTGGCCCTGTGCTCTTCCACCTTCTGCGTAGCCAGGTCCTAAGGCCCCCAAGCCCCGAGTCTGTCCTCTGCTGAGAAGGACCTCGAGGGGTTAGAAAACATTTTCCCAAGACTGGGATCACAGGGGGTCGGGGATGGATATCCAAGGCCGAGAGGCACTTCTATAAGACTGTGGCACCCTTGGGACACTACATCTCTGCAGCCCAAGTGACATCAGAGTAAGCTGAGGCCTTTTGTGCTATAGCCCTCCGGACTTGGGGGAGGGTATCTCTTACTACTCCCAAGTTCGCAGGGTGGTGTTGGACACCGGAACCCAGACCTTGTCTTTTCCCAGTGCCCTGGCAACACCCTGGGTCCCTTGGGGAACCCTGACCATCAGCCCGGACTGTCCCCCTGTCCCTATGGGGCCTGGTTCCGGGTCCTGCAGCGACACAGTGAGGAGAGGTGAGGCCAGGCAGGAGCGGGGAGAGGGCAGAGTGGACTCTCCCTGGGGGCCATGGATCCCTGGTCAGTGCAGACCCTGTTGTGTGCCGGCCCCTCGGGCACCGAGATTCCAGCTCCTGGTCTGGCTCCGGGAGGGAGACCAGAGTGTGGACCCTGCTAGCTCAGATGTGTCACTCTGTCCTGTAGCTACAGCCTGTCCCACCAGCTGAACTCCACCTCCTAGTCGGCCAGCTCATCTTCACGGTCAAGAACAGGCCATCATGAAGGTCAGGGGCCATTGCGTGCCTGGTCAGGCAGGGGACGGCTCACTTTCACCTCAGGGAGTCTCTGGCTGGTCTAGCAGGGGCTCTGGAGGCCTGGCTTTCCAGGTTCTCTGCTGAACAGCTCTGGGACTGGAGCCATTTAACCTCTCCTCGCTGGGCCTCGCTTTCCACTTCTGTGCAATGGGGTGAGGCTGAATGATCCCTCCCATGGCGGAAACATGTGGAGTGCTGGTGATGGACGTGAGCCGGGCACCGAGCCTGGATTGCAGAGTGCAGAGGGGGATGGTGAGCGGTGTGGGCAGTGAGCACTCCTTCCCCCAAAATCAATTTAGCTCTTCCACGTAGCCGCCAGACCACTGGCTGGGAGCCCAGGAGCAGTGGCCGACCACACTCCTGACACCAGGCCCCTGCGTGTGGCTCTTCCTCAGCACTGGGACACGGTGGGGACCGCGGGACTTGGGGTCAGCTCCTCTCTCTGAGGGAAGGAGACGAAAGAAGGCTTTCCTTGGGGACCCCCAATGCCACATAAGAGGGGAGGAGGCTTCCCCCAAACAGTACTTTGAAATTCTGCTTCTGTTAGAACCTGAGCCTTGGGCTTTGGTTATTTCACTTGCTGGGCTGACGAGATACACTTGTTCTCCAAGACTCCTCCTCAGATGAAGAGCCCTTGCAGGTCCCGGGCATCCTGGAGCCCGGGGTGGGAGAGGGGCCAGTCCCCTCCCAGGCTCCTGCAGGAGACCTCTCCTCCCAAAGGCAGGATGGTTTCGGGTCGTGGTCCTGGGCTAGGGTTGGAGACAGCCTGTCACTGCTCCTGACTCTGGCGTGAGTGGGCCTTTTTTAGGCAAAGCCACACCCACCGAAGGCAGTGGCTTCAGAAAGAACACACTCCTGGGCCCGGTCCCGCCCCAGGTCGGTGGCTGACTTCCCCAGCCCCAGAGGAAGAAGGATAGCCTCTGCTTCCTTGGGCTTTGGTCCTCTGACCCACGAGCAAGCACTGAAAAGTTTCTAGCCCTCCTCTGGAAGCGCACCATCCCTGAGCGGGCCAGTCACGGTACACACACGAAGACGGACAACGTGCTAAGTAAGTGCAGGAGGTGATCCTGTTCAAATGGCCTGCGGGTCGGTGGGGTTGCTGCTTCTGTGCCCTCCAGTGGGCCGCTTTTCCCTGGATGGAAATTCTCCGGGAGGCGCCTCTCTGTCCTTTGAGCTCCGTTCCTGCTGGTTTCAGGACCAAGGGACTCCAACTGAGCATTGTGCCCCATGTCCTCAGGGCGATGGTGGTCATGGTCTGTTATGATGATCTGGGAGGTTCCTTCAGGTTCCTGCTCCCCTAGGCACAGGTGCGGTAGCGACAAGCCCCAGGGCCATCCCCCAATTTCAGCATTGTGCCCCATGTTCCCCAGGGATGGTGCTAATAGTCCGTTGGTATTGTCTGGGAGGGCCCTCCAGGTTCCCGCTGCCCCCCCAGGCACAGGTGTGGGTGGCAAGAATCCCCAGAGCCGTCCTCAAGCTTCAGCATTGTGCCCCATGTCCTCAGGGTTGTTGCTAAGGTTCCATGAGGATCATCTGGGAGGATCCTCCCGGTTCCCGCTTCCCCAGGCACAGGTGTGGTGGCCAAAAGGCCCAGAGCCCTCCCCCAAATTCAGCATTGTGCCCCCGGGGGTGCTGGTGCCGGTCATGGGCTGTCAAGATGGTACAGGAGGATCCTCCAGGTGGGGCTTGGAGCCTGGGTAAACCTGGTCGCACTCAGGTTGCATGAGGAACAGATGAGTTGAGGTCTTCATTTGGAAGAGTCATTTTGCTTTTCCAAAAAGGTCAAGGTCATGGGTCTACTTTAGAATGAAGATAATGACTACTTAAAAACAAGTGTGTGTTTCCCCTTCTCCCAGAAATGGAAGCAGGTGTGCAGGCCATAGGTCGGAGGACCTACTGATCCCCACCTGACAGCACTTCTCTGCTCTGGATCTAGGAGACCCAAGGTTTGGAACATCAGCCTGTGGGTCAGTGATGTAGCATTTCACAGGATGTCAGTGTTCTGAGAAATCAGCAGGTCCATTTGGCACAGTGTCATCTTCCTGTCAGGACTGGCGGTCAAATGTCTCATGAACCCCACACTTCCGGGGATTTCCTCTTTCCTCCCGTTGACCGAGGGTTAGGGTTAGAGTTAGGGTACTGGTTAGGGCATGGGTTAGGGTACGGGTTAGGGTACGGGTTAGAGATAGGGTAGGGGTTAGGGCACGGTTTACCGTACAGGGTAGGGTTTAGGGTTAGGCTACCATTTAGGGTACGGGTTAGGGTTAGGGTACGCTTTAGGGTTTGGGTTCGGTTCAGGGGTAGGGTTAGGCGTTAGTGTTCTGGTAGGTGTTGGGGTTAGGGTACGGGGTAGGTTTAGGGTACAGTTTAAGGTTAGTGTTAGGGACCTCTCCAAATGTTCCGTGCCTGCTATCACAGGAGGCTGGTGCCAAGCTGACAATGCAAGGATGAGCCAGGGGCTGCGCTTGTCATGGAACACAGCTCAGAGGGGCTTGAATCTGCTCTGGGGTCCAGGCAAAGCCACCCCACACCTGCCTGTGTCCCAGCCCCTGTGGGAAGGTAGTAATGAACTGATTCTGACCTTGACCTCTCCCAACACAGGATTCCAGGGGCTCCCATTACTGTTAGGCTCAGGTCCACGGGCCTCGTCTGTGCCCATGCGCTGGGCCGTCCCCACAGTGGCTCCTGGCACACCTGAGTCCTGGTCACACATCTCTGTGGAAACCCCTGCCCTCCAGGTTGGATGGCCAATGTGACGGCCCTGTCAGGAACAGAATGGCACAAAATGCCGGGATGTCATTTCTCAGCTGATGGAGTCTGTGACTTCTCCTGGTTCCCTCTGTCCTGGGTTCATTCTCTGTCCCCTTCTCTGTCTCTGTGTCTGTGTCTCTCACAGGAGCAGACCCGTGGGTTCCATGGGCGATGTGAGAAACCGCAGAAGCCTCCCTGGTCCCCGTTTCCCTCTCCGGTCCTGGTGCCCCATTCCTTCCTAAGGCCTCCTCAACCTGACCGGAGCAGTGATTCTGGATTCTCTTCCACATGGGGACCCTGAGGCTGAAACAAGAAGGGCCCTGACCTTGGTCTTCAGACTGGTGGCCCTGTGCTCTTCCACCTTCTGCGTAGCCAGGTCCTAAGGCCCCCAAGCCCCGAGTCTGTCCTCTGCTGAGAAGGACCTCGAGGGGTTAGAAAACATTTTCCCAAGACTGGGATCACAGGGGGTCGGGGATGGATATCCAAGGCCGAGAGGCACTTCTATAAGACTGTGGCACCCTTGGGACACTACATCTCTGCAGCCCAAGTGACATCAGAGTAAGCTGAGGCCTTTTGTGCTATAGCCCTCCGGACTTGGGGGAGGGTATCTCTTACTACTCCCAAGTTCGCAGGGTGGTGTTGGACACCGGAACCCAGACCTTGTCTTTTCCCAGTGCCCTGGCAACACCCTGGGTCCCTTGGGGAACCCTGACCATCAGCCCGGACTGTCCCCCCGTCCCTATGGGGCCTGGTTCCGGGTCCTGCAGCGACACAGTGAGGAGAGGTGAGGCCAGGCAGGAGCGGGGAGAGGGCAGAGTGGACTCTCCCTGGGGGCCATGGATCCCTGGTCAGTGCAGACCCTGTTGTGTGCCGGCCCCTCGGGCACCGAGATTCCAGCTCCTGGTCTGGCTCCGGGAGGGAGACCAGAGTGTGGCCCCTGCTAGCTCAGATGTGTCACTCTGTCCTGTAGCTACAGCCTGTCCCACCAGCTGAACTCCACCTCCTAGTCGGCCAGCTCATCTTCACGGTCAAGAACAGGCCATCATGAAGGTCAGGGGCCATTGCGTGCCTGGTCAGGCAGGGGACGGCTCACTTTCACCTCAGGGAGTCTCTGGCTGGTCTAGCAGGGGCTCTGGAGGCCTGGCTTTCCAGGTTCTCTGCTGAACAGCTCTGGGACTGGAGCCATTTAACCTCTCCTCGCTGGGCCTCGCTTTCCTCTTCTGTGCAATGGGGTGAGGCTGAATGATCCCTCCCATGGCGGAAACATGTGGAGTGCTGCTGATGGACGTGAGCCGGGCACCGAGCCTGGATTGCAGAGTGCAGAGGGGGATGGTGAGCGGTGTGGGCAGTGAGCACTCCTTCCCCCAAAATCAATTTAGCTCTTCCACGTAGCCGCCAGACCACTGGCTGGGAGCCCAGGAGCAGTGGCCGACCACACTCCTGACACCAGGCCCCTGCGTGTGGCTCTTCCTCAGCACTGGGACACGGTGGGGACCGCGGGACTTGGGGTCAGCTCCTCTCTCTGAGGGAAGGAGACGAAAGAAGGCTTTCCTTGGGGACCCCCAATGCCACATAAGAGGGGAGGAGGCTTCCCCCAAACAGTACTTTGAAATTCTGCTTCTGTTAGAACCTGAGCCTTGGGCTTTGGTTATTTCACTTGCTGGGCTGACGAGATACACTTGTTGTCCAAGACTCCTCCTCAGATGAAGAGCTCTTGCAGGTCCCGGGCATCCTGGAGCCCGGGGTGGGAGAGGGGCCAGTCCCCTCCCAGGCTCCTGCAGGAGACCTGTCCTCCCAAAGGCAGGATGGTTTCGGGTGGTGGTCCTGGGCTAGGGTTGGAGACAGCCTGTCACTGCTCCTGACTCTGGGGTGAGTGGGCCTTTTTTAGGCAAAGCAACACCCACCGAAGGCAGTGGCTTCAGAAAGAACACACTCCTGGGCCCGGTCCCGGCCCAGGTCGGTGGCTGACTTCCCCAGCCCCAGAGGAAGAAGGATAGCCTCTGCTTCCTTGGGCTTTGGTCCTCTGACCCACGAGCAAGCACTGAAAAGTTTCTAGCCCTCCTCTGGAAGCGCACCATCCCTGAGCGGGCCAGTCACGGTCCACACACGAAGACGGACAACGTGCTAAGTAAGTGCAGGAGGTGATCCTGTTCAAATGGCCTGCGGGTCGGTGGGGTTGCTGCTTCTGTGCCCTCCAGTGGGCCGCTTTTCCCTGGATGGAAATTCTCCGGGAGGCGCCTCTCTGTCCTTTGAGCTCCGTTCCTGCTGGTTTCAGGACCAAGGGACTCCAACTGAGCATTGTGCCCCATGTCCTCAGGGCGATGGTGGTCATGGTCTGTTATGATGATCTGGGAGGTTCCTTCAGGTTCCTGCTCCCCTAGGCACAGGTGCGGTAGCGACAAGCCCCAGGGCCATCCCCCAATTTCAGCATTGTGCCCCATGTTCCCCAGGGATGGTGCTAATAGTCCGTTGGGATTGTCTGGGAGGGCCCTCCAGGTTCCCGCTGCCCCCCCAGGCACAGGTGTGGGTGGCAAGAATCCCCAGAGCCGTCCTCAAGCTTCAGCATTGTGCCCCATGTCCTCAGGGATGTTGCTAAGGTTCCATGAGGATCATCTGGGAGGATCCTCCCGGTTCCCGCTTCCCCAGGCACAGGTGTGGTGGCCAAAAGGCCCAGAGCCCTCCCCCAAATTCAGCATTGTGCCCCCGGGGGTGCTGGTGCCGGTCATGGGCTGTCAAGATGGTACAGGAGGATCCTCCAGGTGGGGCTTGGAGCCTGGGTAAACCTGGTCGCACTCAGGTTGCATGAGGAACAGATGAGTTGAGGTCTTCATTTGGAAGAGTCATTTCGCTTTTCCAAAAAGGTCAAGGTCATGGGTCTACTTTAGAATGAAGATAATGACTACTTAAAAACAAGTGTGTGTTTCCCCTTGTCCCAGAAATGGAAGCAGGTGTGCAGGCCATAGGTCGGAGGACCTACTGATCCCCACCTGACAGCACTTCTCTGCTCTGGATCTAGGAGACCCAAGGTTTGGAACATCAGCCTGTGGGTCAGTGATGTAGCATTTCACAGGATGTCAGTGTTCTGAGAAATCAGCAGGTCCATTTGGCACAGTGTCATCTTCCTGTCAGGACTGGCGGTCAAATGTCTCATGAACCCCACACTTCCGTGGATTTCCTCTTTCCTCCCGTTGACCGAGGGTTAGGGTTAGAGTTAGGGTACTGGTTAGGGCATGGGTTAGGGTACGGGTTAGGGTACGGGTTAGAGATAGGGTAGGGGTTAGGGCACGGTTTACCGTACAGGGTAGGGTTTAGGGTTAGGCTACCATTTAGGGTACGGGTTAGGGTTAGGGTACGCTTTAGGGTTTGGGTTCGGTTCAGGGGTAGGGTTAGGCGTTAGTGTTCTGGTAGGTGTTGGGGTTAGGGTACGGGGTAGGTTTAGGGTACAGTTTAAGTTTAGTGTTAGGGACCTCTCCAAATGTTCCGTGCCTGCTATCACAGGAGGCTGGTGCCAAGCTGACAATGCAAGGATGAGCCAGGGGCTGCGCTTGTCATGGAACACAGCTCAGAGGGGCTTGAATCTGCTCTGGGGTCCAGGCAAAGCCACCCCACACCTGCCTGTGTCCCAGCCCCTGTGGGAAGGTAGTAATGAACTGATTCTGACCTTGACCTCTCCCAACACAGGATTCCAGGGGCTCCCATTACTGTTAGGCTCAGGTCCACGGGCCTCGTCTGTGCCCATGCGCTGGGCCGTCCCCACAGTGGCTCCTGGCACACCTGAGTCCTGGTCACACATCTCTGTGGAAACCCCTGCCCTCCAGGTTGGATGGCCAATGTGACGGCCCTGTCAGGAACAGAATGGCACAAAATGCCGGGATGTCATTTCTCAGCTGATGGAGTCTGTGACTTCTCCTGGTTCCCTCTGTCCTGGGTTCATTCTCTGTCCCCTTCTCTGTCTCTGTGTCTGTGTCTCTCACAGGAGCAGACCCGTGGGTTCCATGGGCGATGTGAGAAACCGCAGAAGCCTCCCTGGTCCCCGTTTCCCTCTCCGGTCCTGGTGCCCCATTCCTTCCTAAGGCCTCCTCATCCTGACCGGAGCAGTGATTCTGGATTCTCTTCCACATGGGGACCCTGAGGCTGAAACAAGAAGGGCCCTGACCTTGGTCTTCAGACTGGTGGCCCTGTGCTCTTCCACCTTCTGCGTAGCCAGGTCCTAAGGCCCCCAAGCCCCGAGTCTGTCCTCTGCTGAGAAGGACCTCGAGGGGTTAGAAAACATTTTCCCAAGACTGGGATCACAGGGGGTCGGGGATGGATATCCAAGGCCGAGAGGCACTTTATAAGACTGTGGCACCCTTGGGACACTACATCTCTGCAGCCCAAGTGACATCAGAGTAAGCTGAGGCCTTTTGTGCTATAGCCCTCCGGACTTGGGGGAGGGTATCTCTTACTACTCCCAAGTTCGCAGGGTGGTGTTGGACACCGGAACCCAGACCTTGTCTTTTCCCAGTGCCCTGGCAACACCCTGGGTCCCTTGGGGAACCCTGACCATCAGCCCGGACTGTCCCCCCGTCCCTATGGGGCCTGGTTCCGGGTCCTGCAGCGACACAGTGAGGAGAGGTGAGGCCAGGCAGGAGCGGGGAGAGGGCAGAGTGGACTCTCCCTGGGGGCCATGGATCCCTGGTCAGTGCAGACCCTGTTGTGTGCCGGCCCCTCGGGCACCGAGATTCCAGCTCCTGGTCTGGCTCCGGGAGGGAGACCAGAGTGTGGCCCCTGCTAGCTCAGATGTGTCACTCTGTCCTGTAGCTACAGCCTGTCCCACCAGCTGAACTCCACCTCCTAGTCGGCCAGCTCATCTTCACGGTCAAGAACAGGCCATCATGAAGGTCAGGGGCCATTGCGTGCCTGGTCAGGCAGGGGACGGCTCACTTTCACCTCAGGGAGTCTCTGGCTGGTCTAGCAGGGGCTCTGGAGGCCTGGCTTTCCAGGTTCTCTGCTGAACAGCTCTGGGACTGGAGCCATTTAACCTCTCCTCGCTGGGCCTCGCTTTCCTCTTCTGTGCAATGGGGTGAGGCTGAATGATCCCTCCCATGGCGGAAACATGTGGAGTGCTGGTGATGGACGTGAGCCGGGCACCGAGCCTGGATTGCAGAGTGCAGAGGGGGATGGTGAGCGGTGTGGGCAGTGAGCACTCCTTCCCCCAAAATCAATTTAGCTCTTCCACGTAGCCGCCAGACCACTGGCTGGGAGCCCAGGAGCAGTGGCCGACCACACTCCTGACACCAGGCCCCTGCGTGTGGCTCTTCCTCAGCACTGGGACACGGTGGGGACCGCGGGACTTGGGGTCAGCTCCTCTCTCTGAGGGAAGGAGACGAAAGAAGGCTTTCCTTGGGGACCCCCAATGCCACATAAGAGGGGAGGAGGCTTCCCCCAAACAGTACTTTGAAATTCTGCTTCTGTTAGAACCTGAGCCTTGGGCTTTGGTTATTTCACTTGCTGGGCTGACGAGATACACTTGTTCTCCAAGACTCCTCCTCAGATGAAGAGCCCTTGCAGTTCCCGGGCATCCTGGAGCCCGGGGTGGGAGAGGGGCCAGTCCCCTCCCAGGCTCCTGCAGGAGACCTCTCCTCCCAAAGGCAGGATGGTTTCGGGTCGTGGTCCTGGGCTAGGGTTGGAGACAGCCTGTCACTGCTCCTGACTCTGGCGTGAGTGGGCCTTTTTTAGGCAAAGCAACACCCACCGAAGGCAGTGGCTTCAGAAAGAACACACTCCTGGGCCCGGTCCCGCCCCAGGTCGGTGGCTGACTTCCCCAGCCCCAGAGGAAGAAGGATAGCCTCTGCTTCCTTGGGCTTTGGTCCTCTGACCCACGAGCAAGCACTGAAAAGTTTCTAGCCCTCCTCTGGAAGCGCACCATCCCTGAGCGGGCCAGTCACGGTCCACACACGAAGACGGACAACGTGCTAAGTAAGTGCAGGAGGTGATCCTGTTCAAATGGCCTGCGGGTCGGTGGGGTTGCTGCTTCTGTGCCCTCCAGTGGGCCGCTTTTCCCTGGATGGAAATTCTCCGGGAGGCGCCTCTCTGTCCTTTGAGATCCGTTCCTGCTGGTTTCAGGACCAAGGGACTCCAACTGAGCATTGTGCCCCATGTCCTCAGGGCGATGGTGGTCATGGTCTGTTATGATGATCTGGGAGGTTCCTTCAGGTTCCTGCTCCCCTAGGCACAGGTGCGGTAGCGACAAGCCCAAGGGCCATCCCCCAATTTCAGCATTGTGCCCCATGTTCCCCAGGGATGGTGCTAATAGTCCGTTGGTATTGTCTGGGAGGGCCCTCCAGGTACCCGCTGCCCCCCCAGGCACAGGTGTGGGTGGCAAGAATCCCCAGATCCGTCCTCAAGCTTCAGCATTGTGCCCCATGTCCTCAGGGATGTTGCTAAGGTTCCATGAGGATCATCTGGGAGGATCCTCCCGGTTCCCGCTTCCCCAGGCACAGGTGTGGTGGCCAAAAGGCCCTGAGCCCTCCCCCAAATTCAGCATTGTGCCCCCGGGGGTGCTGGTGCCGGTCATGGGCTGTCAAGATGGTACAGGAGGATCCTCCAGGTGGGGCTTGGAGCCTGGGTAAACCTGGTCGCACTCAGGTTGCATGAGGAACAGATGAGTTGAGGTCTTCATTTGGAAGAGTCATTTCGCTTTTCCAAAAAGGTCAAGGTCATGGGTCTACTTTAGAATGAAGATAATGACTACTTAAAAACAAGTGTGTGTTTCCCCTTCTCCCAGAAATGGAAGCAGGTGTGCAGGCCATAGGTCGGAGGACCTACTGATCCCCACCTGACAGCACTTCTCTGCTCTGGATCTAGGAGACCCAAGGTTTGGAACATCAGCCTGTGGGTCAGTGATGTAGCATTTCACAGGATGTCAGTGTTCTGAGAAATCAGCAGGTCCATTTGGCACAGTGTCATCTTCCTGTCAGGACTGGCGGTCAAATGTCTCATGAACCCCACACTTCCGGGGATTTCCTCTTTCCTCCCGTTGACCGAGGGTTAGGGTTAGAGTTAGGGTACTGGTTAGGGCATGGGTTAGGGTACGGGTTAGGGTACGGGTTAGAGATAGGGTAGGGGTTAGGGCACGGTTTACCGTACAGGGTAGGGTTTAGGGTTAGGCTACCATTTAGGGTACGGGTTAGGGTTAGGGTACGCTTTAGGGTTTGGGTTCGGTTCAGGGGTAGGGTTAGGCGTTAGTGTTCTGGTAGGTGTTGGGGTTAGGGTACGGGGTAGGTTTAGGGTACAGTTTAAGTTTAGTGTTAGGGACCTCTCCAAATGTTCCGTGCCTGCTATCACAGGAGGCTGGTGCCAAGCTGACAATGCAAGGATGAGCCAGGGGCTGCGCTTGTCATGGAACACAGCTCAGAGGGGCTTGAATCTGCTCTGGGGTCCAGGCAAAGCCACCCCACACCTGCCTGTGTCCCAGCCCCTGTGGGAAGGTAGTAATGAACTGATTCTGACCTTGACCTCTCCCAACACAGGATTCCAGGGGCTCCCATTACTGTTAGGCTCAGGTCCACGGGCCTCGTCTGTGCCCATGCGCTGGGCCGTCCCCACAGTGGCTCCTGGCACACCTGAGTCCTGGTCACACATCTCTGTGGAAACCCCTGCCCTCCAGGTTGGATGGCCAATGTGACGGCCCTGTCAGGAACAGAATGGCACAAAATGCCGGGATGTCATTTCTCAGCTGATGGAGTCTGTGACTTCTCCTGGTTCCCTCTGTCCTGGGTTCATTCTCTGTCCCCTTCTCTGTCTCTGTGTCTGTGTCTCTCACAGGAGCAGACCCGTGGGTTCCATGGGCGATGTGAGAAACCGCAGAAGCCTCCCTGGTCCCCGTTTCCCTCTCCGGTCCTGGTGCCCCATTCCTTCCTAAGGCCTCCTCAACCTGACCGGAGCAGTGATTCTGGATTCTCTTCCACATGGGGACCCTGAGGCTGAAACAAGAAGGGCCCTGACCTTGGTCTTCAGACTGGTGGCCCTGTGCTCTTCCACCTTCTGCGTAGCCAGGTCCTAAGGCCCCCAAGCCCCGAGTCTGTCCTCTGCTGAGAAGGACCTCGAGGGGTTAGAAAACATTTTCCCAAGACTGGGATCACAGGGGGTCGGGGATGGATATCCAAGGCCGAGAGGCACTTCTATAAGACTGTGGCACCCTTGGGACACTACATCTCTGCAGCCCAAGTGACATCAGAGTAAGCTGAGGCCTTTTGTGCTATAGCCCTCCGTACTTGGGGGAGGGTATCTCTTACTACTCCCAAGTTCGCAGGGTGGTGTTGGACACCGGAACCCAGACCTTGTCTTTTCCCAGTGCCCTGGCAACACCCTGGGTCCCTTGGGGAACCCTGACCATCAGCCCGGACTGTCCCCCCGTCCCTATGGGGCCTGGTTCCGGGTCCTGCAGCGACACAGTGAGGAGAGGTGAGGCCAGGCAGGAGCGGGGAGAGGGCAGAGTGGACTCTCCCTGGGGGCCATGGATCCCTGGTCAGTGCAGACCCTGTTGTGTGCCGGCCCCTCGGGCACCGAGATTCCAGCTCCTGGTCTGGCTCCGGGAGGGAGACCAGAGTGTGGCCCCTGCTAGCTCAGATGTGTCACTCTGTCCTGTAGCTACAGCCTGTCCCACCAGCTGAACTCCACCTCCTAGTCGGCCAGCTCATCTTCACGGTCAAGAACAGGCCATCATGAAGGTCAGGGGCCATTGCGTGCCTGGTCAGGCAGGGGACGGCTCACTTTCACCTCAGGGAGTCTCTGGCTGGTCTAGCAGGGGCTCTGGAGGCCTGGCTTTCCAGGTTCTCTGCTGAACAGCTCTGGGACTGGAGCCATTTAACCTCTCCTCGCTGGGCCTCGCTTTCCTCTTCTGTGCAATGGGGTGAGGCTGAATGATCCCTCCCATGGCGGAAACATGTGGAGTGCTGGTGATGGACGTGAGCCGGGCACCGAGCCTGGATTGCAGAGTGCAGAGGGGGATGGTGAGCGGTGTGGGCAGTGAGCACTCCTTCCCCCAAAATCAATTTAGCTCTTCCACGTAGCCGCCAGACCACTGGCTGGGAGCCCAGGAGCAGTGGCCGACCACACTCCTGACACCAGGCCCCTGCGTGTGGCTCTTCCTCAGCACTGGGACACGGTGGGGACCGCGGGACTTGGGGTCAGCTCCTCTCTCTGAGGGAAGGAGACGAAAGAAGGCTTTCCTTGGGGACCCCCAATGCCACATAAGAGGGGAGGAGGCTTCCCCCAAACAGTACTTTGAAATTCTGCTTCTGTTAGAACCTGAGCCTTGGGCTTTGGTTATTTCACTTGCTGGGCTGACGAGATACACTTGTTGTCCAAGACTCCTCCTCAGATGAAGAGCTCTTGCAGGTCCCGGGCATCCTGGAGCCCGGGGTGGGAGAGGGGCCAGTCCCCTCCCAGGCTCCTGCAGGAGACCTGTCCTCCCAAAGGCAGGATGGTTTCGGGTGGTGGTCCTGGGCTAGGGTTGGAGACAGCCTGTCACTGCTCCTGACTCTGGGGTGAGTGGGCCTTTTTTAGGCAAAGCGACACCCACCGAAGGCAGTGGCTTCAGAAAGAACACACTCCTGGGCCCGGTCCCGCCCCAGGTCGGTGGCTGACTTCCCCAGCCCCAGAGGAAGAAGGATAGCCTCTGCTTCCTTGGGCTTTGGTCCTCTGACCCACGAGCAAGCACTGAAAAGTTTCTAGCCCTCCTCTGGAAGCGCACCATCCCTGAGCGGGCCAGTCACGGTCCACACACGAAGACGGACAACGTGCTAAGTAAGTGCAGGAGGTGATCCTGTTCAAATGGCCTGCGGGTCGGTGGGGTTGCTGCTTCTGTGCCCTCCAGTGGGCCGCTTTTCCCTGGATGGAAATTCTCCTGGAGGCGCCTCTCTGTCCTTTGAGCTCCGTTCCTGCTGGTTTCAGGACCAAGGGACTCCAACTGAGCATTGTGCCCCATGTCCTCAGGGCGATGGTGGTCATGGTCTGTTATGATGATCTGGGAGGTTCCTTCAGGTTCCTGCTCCCCTAGGCACAGGTGCGGTAGCGACAAGCCCCAGGGCCATCCCCCAATTTCAGCATTGTGCCCCATGTTCCCCAGGGATGGTGCTAATAGTCCGTTGGGATTGTCTGGGAGGGCCCTCCAGGTCCCCGCTGCCCCCCCAGGCACAGGTGTGGGTGGCAAGAAACCCCAGAGCCGTCCTCAAGCTTCAGCATTGTGCCCCATGTCCTCAGGGATGTTGCTAAGGTTCCATGAGGATCATCTGGGAGGATCCTCCCGGTTCCCGCTTCCCCAGGCACAGGTGTGGTGGCCAAAAGGCCCAGAGCCCTCCCCCAAATTCAGCATTGTGCCCCCGGGGGTGCTGGTGCCGGTCATGGGCTGTCAAGATGGTACAGGAGGATCCTCCAGGTGGGGCTTGGAGCCTGGGTAAACCTGGTCGCACTCAGGTTGCATGAGGAACAGATGAGTTGAGGTCTTCATTTGGAAGAGTCATTTCGCTTTTCCAAAAAGGTCAAAGTCATGGGTCTACTTTAGAATGAAGATAATGACTACTTAAAAACAAGTGTGTGTTTCCCCTTGTCCCAGAAATGGAAGCAGGTGTGCAGGCCATAGGTCGGAGGACCTACTGATCCCCACCTGACAGCACTTCTCTGCTCTGGATCTAGGAGACCCAAGGTTTGGAACATCAGCCTGTGGGTCAGTGATGTAGCATTTCACAGGATGTCAGTGTTCTGAGAAATCAGCAGGTCCATTTGGCACAGTGTCATCTTCCTGTCAGGACTGGCGGTCAAATGTCTCATGAACCCCACACTTCCGGGGATTTCCTCTTTCCTCCCGTTGACCGAGGGTTAGGGTTAGAGTTAGGGTACTGGTTAGGGCATGGGTTAGGGTACGGGTTAGGGTACGGGTTAGAGATAGGGTAGGGGTTAGGGCACGGTTTACCATACAGGGTAGGGTTTAGGGTTAGGCTACCATTTAGGGTACGGGTTAGGGTTAGGGTACGCTTTAGGGTTTGGGTTCGGTTCAGGGGTAGGGTTAGGCGTTAGTGTTCTGGTAGGTGTTGGGGTTAGGGTACGGGGTAGGTTTAGGGTACAGTTTAAGGTTAGTGTTAGGGACCTCTCCAAATGTTCCGTGCCTGCTATCACAGGAGGCTGGTGCCAAGCTGACAATGCAAGGATGAGCCAGGGGCTGCGCTTGTCATGGAACACAGCTCAGAGGGGCTTGAATCTGCTCTGGGGTCCAGGCAAAGCCACCCCACACCTGCCTGTGTCCCAGCCCCTGTGGGAAGGTAGTAATGAACTGATTCTGACCTTGACCTCTCCCAACACAGGATTCCAGGGGCTCCCATTACTGTTAGGCTCAGGTCCACGGGCCTCGTCTGTGCCCATGCGCTGGGCCGTCCCCACAGTGGCTCCTGGCACACCTGAGTCCTGGTCACACATCTCTGTGGAAACCCCTGCCCTCCAGGTTGGATGGCCAATGTGACGGCCCTGTCAGGAACAGAATGGCACAAAATGCCGGGATGTCATTTCTCAGCTGATGGAGTCTGTGACTTCTCCTGGTTCCCTCTGTCCTGGGTTCATTCTCTGTCCCCTTCTCTGTCTCTGTGTCTGTGTCTCTCACAGGAGCAGACCCGTGGGTTCCATGGGCGATGTGAGAAACCGCAGAAGCCTCCCTGGTCCCCGTTTCCCTCTCCGGTCCTGGTGCCCCATTCCTTCCTAAGGCCTCCTCAACCTGACCGGAGCAGTGATTCTGGATTCTCTTCCACATGGGGACCCTGAGGCTGAAACAAGTAGGGCCCTGACCTTGGTCTTCAGACTGGTGGCCCTGTGCTCTTCCACCTTCTGCGTAGCCAGGTCCTAAGGCCCCCAAGCCCCGAGTCTGTCCTCTGCTGAGAAGGACCTCGAGGGGTTAGAAAACATTTTCCCAAGACTGGGATCACAGGGGGTCGGGGATGGATATCCAAGGCCGAGAGGCACTTCTATAAGACTGTGGCACCCTTGGGACACTACATCTCTGCAGCCCAAGTGACATCAGAGTAAGCTGAGGCCTTTTGTGCTATAGCCCTCCGGACTTGGGGGAGGGTATCTCTTACTACTCCCAAGTTCGCAGGGTGGTGTTGGACACCGGAACCCAGACCTTGTCTTTTCCCAGTGCCCTGGCAACACCCTGGGTCCCTTGGGGAACCCTGACCATCAGCCCGGACTGTCCCCCCGTCCCTATGGGGCCTGGTTCCGGGTCCTGCAGCGACACAGTGAGGAGAGGTGAGGCCAGGCAGGAGCGGGGAGAGGGCAGAGTGGACTCTCCCTGGGGGCCATGGATCCCTGGTCAGTGCAGACCCTGTTGTGTGCCGGCCCCTCGGGCACCGAGATTCCAGCTCCTGGTCTGGCTCCGGGAGGGAGACCAGAGTGTGGCCCCTGCTAGCTCAGATGTGTCACTCTGTCCTGTAGCTACAGCCTGTCCCACCAGCTGAACTCCACCTCCTAGTCGGCCAGCTCATCTTCACGGTCAAGAACAGGCCATCATGAAGGTCAGGGGCCATTGCGTGCCTGGTCAGGCAGGGGACGGCTCACTTTCACCTCAGGGAGTCTCTGGCTGGTCTAGCAGGGGCTCTGGAGGCCTGGCTTTCCAGGTTCTCTGCTGAACAGCTCTGGGACTGGAGCCATTTAACCTCTCCTCGCTGGGCCTCGCTTTCCTCTTCTGTGCAATGGGGTGAGCCTGAATGATCCCTCCCATGGCGGAAACATGTGGAGTGCTGGTGATGGACGTAAGCCGGGCACCGAGCCTGGATTGCAGAGTGCAGAGGGGGATGGTGAGCGGTGTGGGCAGTGAGCACTCCTTCCCCCAAAATCAATTTAGCTCTTCCACGTAGCCGCCAGACCACTGGCTGGGAGCCCAGGAGCAGTGGCCGACCACACTCCTGACACCAGGCCCCTGCGTGTGGCTCTTCCTCAGCACTGGGACACGGTGGGGACCGCGGGACTTGGGGTCAGCTCCTCTCTCTGAGGGAAGGAGACGAAAGAAGGCTTTCCTTCGGGACCCCCAATGCCACATAAGAGGGGAGGAGGCTTCCCCCAAACAGTACTTTGAAATTCTGCTTCTGTTAGAACCTGAGCCTTGGGCTTTGGTTATTTCACTTGCTGGGCTGACGAGATACACTTGTTCTCCAAGACTCCTCCTCAGATGAAGAGCTCTTGCAGGTCCCGGGCATCCTGGAGCCCGGGGTGGGAGAGGGGCCAGTCCCCTCCCAGGCTCCTGCAGGAGACCTGTCCTCCCAAAGGCAGGATGGTTTCGGGTCGTGGTCCTGGGCTAGGGTTGGAGACAGCCTGTCACTGCTCCTGACTCTGGCGTGAGTGGGCCTTTTTTAGGCAAAGCAACACCCACCGAAGGCAGTGGCTTCAGAAAGAACACACTCCTGGGCCCGGTCCCGCCCCAGGTCGGTGGCTGACTTCCCCAGCCCCAGAGGAAGAAGGATAGCCTCTGCTTCCTTGGGCTTTGGTCCTCTGACCCACGAGCAAGCACTGAAAAGTTTCTAGCCCTCCTCTGGAAGCGCACCATCCCTGAGCGGGCCAGTCACGGTCCACACACGAAGACGGACAACGTGCTAAGTAAGTGCAGGAGGTGATCCTGTTCAAATGGCCTGCGGGTCGGTGGGGTTGCTGCTTCTGTGCCCTCCAGTGGGCCGCTTTTCCCTGGATGGAAATTCTCCGGGAGGCGCCTCTCTGTCCTTTGAGCTCCGTTCCTGCTGGTTTCAGGACCAAGGGACTCCAACTGAGCATTGTGCCCCATGTCCTCAGGGCGATGGTGGTCATGGTCTGTTATGATGATCTGGGAGGTTCCTTCAGGTTCCTGCTCCCCTAGGCACAGGTGCGGTAGCGACAAGCCCCAGGGCCATCCCCCAATTTCAGCATTGTGCCCCATGTTCCCCAGGGATGGTGCTAATAGTCCGTTGGTATTGTCTGGGAGGGCCCTCCAGGTTCCCGCTGCCCCCCCAGGCACAGGTGTGGGTGGCAAGAATCCCCAGAGCCGTCCTCAAGCTTCAGCATTGTGCCCCATGTCCTCAGGGATGTTGCTAAGGTTCCATGAGGATCATCTGGGAGGATCCTCCCGGTTCCCGCTTCCCCAGGCACAGGTGTGGTGGCCAAAAGGCCCAGAGCCCTCCCCCAAATTCAGCATTGTGCCCCCGGGGGTGCTGGTGCCGGTCATGGGCTGTCAAGATGGTACAGGAGGATCCTCCAGGTGGGGCTTGGAGCCTGGGTAAACCTGGTCGCACTCAGGTTGCATGAGGAACAGATGAGTTGAGGTCTTCATTTGGAAGAGTCATTTCGCTTTTCCAAAAAGGTCAAGGTCATGGGTCTACTTTAGAATGAAGATAATGACTACTTAAAAACAAGTGTGTGTTTCCCCTTCTCCCAGAAATGGAAGCAGGTGTGCAGGCCATAGGTCGGAGGACCTACTGATCCCCACCTGACAGCACTTCTCTGCTCTGGATCTAGGAGACCCAAGGTTTGGAACATCAGCCTGTGGGTCAGTGATGTAGCATTTCACAGGATGTCAGTGTTCTGAGAAATCAGCAGGTCCATTTGGCACAGTGTCATCTTCCTGTCAGGACTGGCGGTCAAATGTCTCATGAACCCCACACTTCCGGGGATTTCCTCTTTCCTCCCGTTGACCGAGGGTTAGGGTTAGAGTTAGGGTACTGGTTAGGGCATGGGTTAGGGTACGGGTTAGGGTACGGGTTAGAGATAGGGTAGGGGTTAGGGCACGGTTTACCGTACAGGGTAGGGTTTAGGGTTAGGCTACCATTTAGGGTACGGGTTAGGGTTAGGGTACGCTTTAGGGTTTGGGTTCGGTTCAGGGGTAGGGTTAGGCGTTAGTGTTCTGGTAGGTGTTGGGGTTAGGGTACGGGGTAGGTTTAGGGTACAGTTTAAGTTTAGTGTTAGGGACCTCTCCAAATGTTCCGTGCCTGCTATCACAGGAGGCTGGTGCCAAGCTGACAATGCAAGGATGAGCCAGGGGCTGCGCTTGTCATGGAACACAGCTCAGAGGGGCTTGAATCTGCTCTGGGGTCCAGGCAAAGCCACCCAACACCTGCCTGTGTCCCAGCCCCTGTGGGAAGGTAGTAATGAACTGATTCTGACCTTGACCTCTCCCAACACAGGATTCCAGGGGCTCCCATTACTGTTAGGCTCAGGTCCACGGGCCTCGTCTGTGCCCATGCGCTGGGCCGTCCCCACAGTGGCTCCTGGCACACCTGAGTCCTGGTCACACATCTCTGTGGAAACCCCTGCCCTCCAGGTTGGATGGCCAATGTGACGGCCCTGTCAGGAACAGAATGGCACAAAATGCCGGGATGTCATTTCTCAGCTGATGGAGTCTGTGACTTCTCCTGGTTCCCTCTGTCCTGGGTTCATTCTCTGTCCCCTTCTCTGTCTCTGTGTCTGTGTCTCTCATAGGAGCAGACCCGTGGGTTCCATGGGCGATGTGAGAAACCGCAGAAGCCTCCCTGGTCCCCGTTTCCCTCTCCGGTCCTGGTGCCCCATTCCTTCCTAAGGCCTCCTCAACCTGACCGGAGCAGTGATTCTGGATTCTCTTCCACATGGGGACCCTGAGGCTGAAACAAGTAGGGCCCTGACCTTGGTCTTCAGACTGGTGGCCCTGTGCTCTTCCACCTTCTGCGTAGCCAGGTCCTAAGGCCCCCAAGCCCCGAGTCTGTCCTCTGCTGAGAAGGACCTCGAGGGGTTAGAAAACATTTTCCCAAGACTGGGATCACAGGGGGTCGGGGATGGATATCCAAGGCCGAGAGGCACTTCTATAAGACTGTGGCACCCTTGGGACACTACATCTCTGCAGCCCAAGTGACATCAGAGTAAGCTGAGGCCTTTTGTGCTATAGCCCTCCGGACTTGGGGGAGGGTATCTCTTACTACTCCCAAGTTCGCAGGGTGGTGTTGGACACCGGAACCCAGACCTTGTCTTTTCCCAGTGCCCTGGCAACACCCTGGGTCCCTTGGGGAACCCTGACCATCAGCCCGGACTGTCCCCCCGTCCCTATGGGGCCTGGTTCCGGGTCCTGCAGCGACACAGTGAGGAGAGGTGAGGCCAGGCAGGAGCGGGGAGAGGGCAGAGTGGACTCTCCCTGGGGGCCATGGATCCCTGGTCAGTGCAGACCCTGTTGTGTGCCGGCCCCTCGGGCACCGAGATTCCAGCTCCTGGTCTGGCTCCGGGAGGGAGACCAGAGTGTGGCCCCTGCTAGCTCAGATGTGTCACTCTGTCCTGTAGCTACAGCCTGTCCCACCAGCTGAACTCCACCTCCTAGTCGGCCAGCTCATCTTCACGGTCAAGAACAGGCCATCATGAAGGTCAGGGGCCATTGCGTGCCTGGTCAGGCAGGGGACGGCTCACTTTCACCTCAGGGAGTCTCTGGCTGGTCTACAGGGGCTCTGGAGGCCTGGCTTTCCAGGTTCTCTGCTGAACAGCTCTGGGACTGGAGCCATTTAACCTCTCCTCGCTGGGCCTCGCTTTCCTCTTCTGTGCAATGGGGTGAGCCTGAATGATCCCTCCCATGGCGGAAACATGTGGAGTGCTGGTGATGGACGTAAGCCGGGCACCGAGCCTGGATTGCAGAGTGCAGAGGGGGATGGTGAGCGGTGTGGGCAGTGAGCACTCCTTCCCCCAAAATCAATTTAGCTCTTCCACGTAGCCGCCAGACCACTGGCTGGGAGCCCAGGAGCAGTGGCCGACCACACTCCTGACACCAGGCCCCTGCGTGTGGCTCTTCCTCAGCACTGGGACACGGTGGGGACCGCGGGACTTGGGGTCAGCTCCTCTCTCTGAGGGAAGGAGACGAAAGAAGGCTTTCCTTGGGGACCCCCAATGCCACATAAGAGGGGAGGAGGCTTCCCCCAAACAGTACTTTGAAATTCTGCTTCTGTTAGAACCTGAGCCTTGGGCTTTGGTTATTTCACTTGCTGGGCTGACGAGATACACTTGTTCTCCAAGACTCCTCCTCAGATGAAGAGCTCTTGCAGGTCCCGGGCATCCTGGAGCCCGGGGTGGGAGAGGGGCCAGTCCCCTCCCAGGCTCCTGCAGGAGACCTGTCCTCCCAAAGGCAGGATGGTTTCGGGTCGTGGTCCTGGGCTAGGGTTGGAGACAGCCTGTCACTGCTCCTGACTCTGGCGTGAGTGGGCCTTTTTTAGGCAAAGCAACACCCACCGAAGGCAGTGGCTTCAGAAAGAACACACTCCTGGGCCCGGTCCCGCCCCAGGTCGGTGGCTGACTTCCCCAGCCCCAGAGGAAGAAGGATAGCCTCTGCTTCCTTGGGCTTTGGTCCTCTGACCCACGAGCAAGCACTGAAAAGTTTCTAGCCCCCCTCTGGAAGCGCACCATCCCTGAGCGGGCCAGTCACGGTCCACACACGAAGACGGACAACGTGCTAAGTAAGTGCAGGAGGTGATCCTGTTCAAATGGCCTGCGGGTCGGTGGGGTTGCTGCTTCTGTGCCCTCCAGTGGGCCGCTTTTCCCTGGATGGAAATTCTCCGGGAGGCGCCTCTCTGTCCTTTGAGCTCCGTTCCTGCTGGTTTCAGGACCAAGGGACTCCAACTGAGCATTGTGCCCCATGTCCTCAGGGCGATGGTGGTCATGGTCTGTTATGATGATCTGGGAGGTTCCTTCAGGTTCCTGCTCCCCTAGGCACAGGTGCGGTAGCGACAAGCCCCAGGGCCATCCCCCAATTTCAGCATTGTGCCCCATGTTCCCCAGGGATGGTGCTAATAGTCCGTTGGGATTGTCTGGGAGGGCCCTCCAGGTTCCCGCTGACCCCCAGGCACAGGTGTGGGTGGCAAGAATCCCCAGAGCCGTCCTCAAGCTTCAGCATTGTGCCCCATGTCCTCAGGGATGTTGCTAAGGTTCCATGAGGATCATCTGGGAGGATCCTCCCGGTTCCCGCTTCCCCAGGCACAGGTGTGGTGGCCAAAAGGCCCAGAGCCCTCCCCCAAATTCAGCATTGTGCCCCCGGGGGTGCTGGTGCCGGTCATGGGCTGTCAAGATGGTACAGGAGGATCCTCCAGGTGGGGCTTGGAGCCTGGGTAAACCTGGTCGCACTCAGGTTGCATGAGGAACAGATGAGTTGAGGTCTTCATTTGGAAGAGTCATTTCGCTTTTCCAAAAAGGTCAAGGTCATGGGTCTACTTTAGAATGAAGATAATGACTACTTAGAAACAAGTGTGTGTTTCCCCTTCTCCCAGAAATGGAAGCAGGTGTGCAGGCCATAGGTCGGAGGACCTACTGATCCCCACCTGACAGCACTTCTCTGCTCTGGATCTAGGAGACCCAAGGTTTGGAACATCAGCCTGTGGGTCAGTGATGTAGCATTTCACAGGATGTCAGTGTTCTGAGAAATCAGCAGGTCCATTTGGCACAGTGTCATCTTCCAGTCAGGACTGGCGGTCAAATGTCTCATGAACCCCACACTTCCGGGGATTTCCTCTTTCCTCCCGTTGACCGAGGGTTAGGGTTAGAGTTAGGGTACTGGTTAGGGCATGGGTTAGGGTACGGGTTAGGGTACGGGTTAGAGATAGGGTAGGGGTTAGGGCACGGTTTACCGTACAGGGTAGGGTTTAGGGTTAGGCTACCATTTAGGGTACGGGTTAGGGTTAGGGTACGCTTTAGGGTTTGGGTTCGGTTCAGGGGTAGGGTTAGGCGTTAGTGTTCTGGTAGGTGTTGGGGTTAGGGTACGGGGTAGGTTTAGGGTACAGTTTAAGGTTAGTGTTAGGGACCTCTCCAAATGTTCCGTGCCTGCTATCACAGGAGGCTGGTGCCAAGCTGACAATGCAAGGATGAGCCAGGGGCTGCGCTTGTCATGGAACACAGCTCAGAGGGGCTTGAATCTGCTCTGGGGTCCAGGCAAAGCCACCCCACACCTGCCTGTGTCCCAGCCCCTGTGGGAAGGTAGTAATGAACTGATTCTGACCTTGACCTCTCCCAACACAGGATTCCAGGGGCTCCCATTACTGTTAGGCTCAGGTCCACGGGCCTCGTCTGTGCCCATGCGCTGGGCCGTCCCCACAGTGGCTCCTGGCACACCTGAGTCCTGGTCACACATCTCTGTGGAAACCCCTGCCCTCCAGGTTGGATGGCCAATGTGACGGCCCTGTCAGGAACAGAATGGCACAAAATGCCGGGATGTCATTTCTCAGCTGATGGAGTCTGTGACTTCTCCTGGTTCCCTCTGTCCTGGGTTCATTCTCTGTCCCCTTCTCTGTCTCTGTGTCTGTGTCTCTCACAGGAGCAGACCCGTGGGTTCCATGGGCGATGTGAGAAACCGCAGAAGCCTCCCTGGTCCCCGTTTCCCTCTCCGGTCCTGGTGCCCCATTCCTTCCTAAGGCCTCCTCAACCTGACCGGAGCAGTGATTCTGGATTCTCTTCCACATGGGGACCCTGAGGCTGAAACAAGAAGGGCCCTGACCTTGGTCTTCAGACTGGTGGCCCTGTGCTCTTCCACCTTCTGCGTAGCCAGGTCCTAAGGCCCCCAAGCCCCGAGTCTGTCCTCTGCTGAGAAGGACCTCGAGGGGTTAGAAAACATTTTCCCAAGACTGGGATCACAGGGGGTCGGGGATGGATATCCAAGGCCGAGAGGCACTTCTATAAGACTGTGGCACCCTTGGGACACTACATCTCTGCAGCCCAAGTGACATCAGAGTAAGCTGAGGCCTTTTGTGCTATAGCCCTCCGGACTTGGGGGAGGGTATCTCTTACTACTCCCAAGTTCGCAGGGTGGTGTTGGACACCGGAACCCAGACCTTGTCTTTTCCCAGTGCCCTGGCAACACCCTGGGTCCCTTGGGGAACCCTGACCATCAGCCCGGACTGTCCCCCCGTCCCTATGGGGCCTGGTTCCGGGTCCTGCAGCGACACAGTGAGGAGAGGTGAGGCCAGGCAGGAGCGGGGAGAGGGCAGAGTGGACTCTCCCTGGGGGCCATGGATCCCTGGTCAGTGCAGACCCTGTTGTGTGCCGGCCCCTCGGGCACCGAGATTCCAGCTCCTGGTCTGGCTCCGGGAGGGAGACCAGAGTGTGGCCCCTGCTAGCTCAGATGTGTCACTCTGTCCTGTAGCTACAGCCTGTCCCACCAGCTGAACTCCACCTCCTAGTCGGCCAGCTCATCTTCACGGTCAAGAACAGGCCATCATGAAGGTCAGGGGCCATTGCGTGCCTGGTCAGGCAGGGGACGGCTCACTTTCACCTCAGGGAGTCTCTGGCTGGTCTAGCAGGGGCTCTGGAGGCCTGGCTTTCCAGGTTCTCTGCTGAACAGCTCTGGGACTGGAGCCATTTAACCTCTCCTCGCTGGGCCTCGCTTTCCTCTTCTGTGCAATGGGGTGAGGCTGAATGATCCCTCCCATGGCGGAAACATGTGGAGTGCTGGTGATGGACGTGAGCCGGGCACCGAGCCTGGATTGCAGAGTGCAGAGGGGGATGGTGAGCGGTGTGGGCAGTGAGCACTCCTTCCCCCAAAATCAATTTAGCTCTTCCACGTAGCCGCCAGACCACTGGCTGGGAGCCCAGGAGCAGTGGCCGACCACACTCCTGACACCAGGCCCCTGCGTGTGGCTCTTCCTCAGCACTGGGACACGGTGGGGACCGCGGGACTTGGGGTCAGCTCCTCTCTCTGAGGGAAGGAGACGAAAGAAGGCTTTCCTTGGGGACCCCCAATGCCACATAAGAGGGGAGGAGGCTTCCCCCAAACAGTACTTTGAAATTCTGCTTCTGTTAGAACCTGAGCCTTGGGCTTTGGTTATTTCACTTGCTGGGCTGACGAGATACACTTGTTCTCCAAGACTCCTCCTCAGATGAAGAGCCCTTGCAGGTCCCGGGCATCCTGGAGACCGGGGTGGGAGAGGGGCCAGTCCCCTCCCAGGCTCCTGCAGGAGACCTCTCCTCCCAAAGGCAGGATGGTTTCGGGTCGTGGTCCTGGGCTAGGGTTGGAGACAGCCTGTCACTGCTCCTGACTCTGGCGTGAGTGGGCCTTTTTTAGGCAAAGCAACACCCACCGAAGGCAGTGGCTTCAGAAAGAACACACTCCTGGGCCCGGTCCCGCCCCAGGTCGGTGGCTGACTTCCCCAGCCCCAGAGGAAGAAGGATAGCCTCTGCTTCCTTGGGCTTTGGTCCTCTGACCCACGAGCAAGCACTGAAAAGTTTCTAGCCCTCCTCTGGAAGCGCACCATCCCTGAGCGGGCCAGTCACGGTCCACACACGAAGACGGACAACGTGCTAAGTAAGTGCAGGAGGTGATCCTGTTCAAATGGCCTGCGGGTCGGTGGGGTTGCTGCTTCTGTGCCCTCCAGTGGGCCGCTTTTCCCTGGATGGAAATTCTCCGGGAGGCGCCTCTCTGTCCTTTGAGCTCCGTTCCTGCTGGTTTCAGGACCAAGGGACTCCAACTGAGCATTGTGCCCCATGTCCTCAGGGCGATGGTGGTCATGGTCTGTTATGATGATCTGGGAGGTTCCTTCAGGTTCCTGCTCCCCTAGGCACAGGTGCGGTAGCGACAAGCCCCAGGGCCATCCCCCAATTTCAGCATTGTGCCCCATGTTCCCCAGGGATGGTGCTAATAGTCCGTTGGTATTGTCTGGGAGGGCCCTCCAGGTTCCCGCTGCCCCCCCAGGCACAGGTGTGGGTGGCAAGAATCCCCAGAGCCGTCCTCAAGCTTCAGCATTGTGCCCCATGTCCTCAGGGATGTTGCTAAGGTTCCATGAGGATCATCTGGGAGGATCCTCCCGGTTCCCGCTTCCCCAGGCACAGGTGTGGTGGCCAAAAGGCCCAGAGCCCTCCCCCAAATTCAGCATTGTGCCCCCGGGGGTGCTGGTGCCGGTCATGGGCTGTCAAGATGGTACAGGAGGATCCTCCAGGTGGGGCTTGGAGCCTGGGTAAACCTGGTCGCACTCAGGTTGCATGAGGAACAGATGAGTTGAGGTCTTCATTTGGAAGAGTCATTTCGCTTTTCCAAAAAGGTCAAGGTCATGGGTCTACTTTAGAATGAAGATAATGACTACTTAAAAACAAGTGTGTGTTTCCCCTTCTCCCAGAAATGGAAGCAGGTGTGCAGGCCATAGGTCGGAGGACCTACTGATCCCCACCTGACAGCACTTCTCTGCTCTGGATCTAGGAGACCCAAGGTTTGGAACATCAGCCTGTGGGTCAGTGATGTAGCATTTCACAGGATGTCAGTGTTCTGAGAAATCAGCAGGTCCATTTGGCACAGTGTCATCTTCCTGTCAGGACTGGCGGTCAAATGTCTCATGAACCCCACACTTCCGGGGATTTCCTCTTTCCTCCCGTTGACCGAGGGTTAGGGTTAGAGTTAGGGTACTGGTTAGGGCATGGGTTAGGGTACGGGTTAGGGTACGGGTTAGAGATAGGGTAGGGGTTAGGGCACGGTTTACCGTACAGGGTAGGGTTTAGGGTTAGGCTACCATTTAGGGTACGGGTTAGGGTTAGGGTACGCTTTAGGGTTTTGGTTCGGTTCAGGGGTAGGGTTAGCCGTTAGTGTTCTGGTAGGTGTTGGGGTTAGGGTACGGGGTAGGTTTAGGGTACAGTTTAAGGTTAGTGTTAGGGACCTCTCCAAATGTTCCGTGCCTGCTATCACAGGAGGCTGGTGCCAAGCTGACAATGCAAGGATGAGCCAGGGGCTGCGCTTGTCATGGAACACAGCTCAGAGGGGCTTGAATCTGCTCTGGGGTCCAGGCAAAGCCACCCCACACCTGCCTGTGTCCCAGCCCCTGTGGGAAGGTAGTAATGAACTGATTCTGACCTTGACCTCTCCCAACACAGGATTCCAGGGGCTCCCATTACTGTTAGGCTCAGGTCCACGGGCCTCGTCTGTGCCCATGCGCTGGGCCGTCCCCACAGTGGCTCCTGGCACACCTGAGTCCTGGTCACACATCTCTGTGGAAACCCCTGCCCTCCAGGTTGGATGGCCAATGTGACGGCCCTGTCAGGAACAGAATGGCACAAAATGCCGGGATGTCATTTCTCAGCTGATGGAGTCTGTGACTTCTCCTGGTTCCCTCTGTCCTGGGTTCATTCTCTGTCCCCTTCTCTGTCTCTGTGTCTGTGTCTCTCACAGGAGCAGACCCGTGGGTTCCATGGGCGATGTGAGAAACCGCAGAAGCCTCCCTGGTCCCCGTTTCCCTCTCCGGTCCTGGTGCCCCATTCCTTCCTAAGGCCTCCTCAACCTGACCGGAGCAGTGATTCTGGATTCTCTTCCTCATGGGGACCCTGAGGCTGAAACAAGAAGGGCCCTGACCTTGGTCTTCAGACTGGTGGCCCTGTGCTCTTCCACCTTCTGCGTAGCCAGGTCCTAAGGCCCCCAAGCCCCGAGTCTGTCCTCTGCTGAGAAGGACCTCGAGGGGTTAGAAAACATTTTCCCAAGACTGGGATCACAGGGGGTCGGGGATGGATATCCAAGGCCGAGAGGCACTTCTATAAGACTGTGGCACCCTTGGGACACTACATCTCTGCAGCCCAAGTGACATCAGAGTAAGCTGAGGCCTTTTGTGCTATAGCCCTCCGGACTTGGGGGAGGGTATCTCTTACTACTCCCAAGTTCGCAGGGTGGTGTTGGACACCGGAACCCAGACCTTGTCTTTTCCCAGTGCCCTGGCAACACCCTGGGTCCCTTGGGGAACCCTGACCATCAGCCCGGACTGTCCCCCCGTCCCTATGGGGCCTGGTTCCGGGTCCTGCAGCGACACAGTGAGGAGAGGTGAGGCCAGGCAGGAGCGGGGAGAGGGCAGAGTGGACTCTCCCTGGGGGCCATGGATCCCTGGTCAGTGCAGACCCTGTTGTGTGCCGGCCCCTCGGGCACCGAGATTCCAGCTCCTGGTCTGGCTCCGGGAGGGAGACCAGAGTGTGGCCCCTGCTAGCTCAGATGTGTCACTCTGTCCTGTAGCTACAGCCTGTCCCACCAGCTGAACTCCACCTCCTAGTCGGCCAGCTCATCTTCACGGTCAAGAACAGGCCATCATGAAGGTCAGGGGCCATTGCGTGCCTGGTCAGGCAGGGGACGGCTCACTTTCACCTCAGGGAGTCTCTGGCTGGTCTAGCAGGGGCTCTGGAGGCCTGGCTTTCCAGGTTCTCTGCTGAACAGCTCTGGGACTGGAGCCATTTAACCTCTCCTCGCTGGGCCTCGCTTTCCTCTTCTGTGCAATGGGGTGAGGCTGAATGATCCCTCCCATGGCGGAAACATGTGGAGTGCTGGTGATGGACGTGAGCCGGGCACCGAGCCTGGATTGCAGAGTGCAGAGGGGGATGGTGAGCGGTGTGGGCAGTGAGCACTCCTTCCCCCAAAATCAATTTAGCTCTTCCACGTAGCCGCCAGACCACTGGCTGGGAGCCCAGGAGCAGTGGCCGACCACACTCCTGACACCAGGCCCCTGCGTGTGGCTCTTCCTCAGCACTGGGACACGGTGGGGACCGCGGGACTTGGGGTCAGCTCCTCTCTCTGAGGGAAGGAGACGAAAGAAGGCTTTCCTTGGGGACCCCCAATGCCACATAAGAGGGGAGGAGGCTTCCCCCAAACAGTACTTTGAAATTCTGCTTCTGTTAGAACCTGAGCCTTGGGCTTTGGTTATTTCACTTGCTGGGCTGACGAGATACACTTGTTGTCCAAGACTCCTCCTCAGATGAAGAGCTCTTGCAGGTCCCGGGCATCCTGGAGCCCGGGGTGGGAGAGGGGCCAGTCCCCTCCCAGGCTCCTGCAGGAGACCTGTCCTCCCAAAGGCAGGATGGTTTCGGGTGGTGGTCCTGGGCTAGGGTTGGAGACAGCCTGTCACTGCTCCTGACTCTGGGGTGAGTGGGCCTTTTTTAGGCAAAGCAACACCCACCGAAGGCAGTGGCTTCAGAAAGAACACACTCCTGGGCCCGGTCCCGCCCCAGGTCGGTGGCTGACTTCCCCAGCCCCAGAGGAAGAAGGATAGCCTCTGCTTCCTTGGGCTTTGGTCCTCTGACCCACGAGCAAGCACTGAAAAGTTTCTAGCCCTCCTCTGGAAGCGCACCATCCCTGAGCGGGCCAGTCACGGTCCACACACGAAGACGGACAACGTGCTAAGTAAGTGCAGGAGGTGATCCTGTTCAAATGGCCTGCGGGTCGGTGGGGTTGCTGCTTCTGTGCCCTCCAGTGGGCCGCTTTTCCCTGGATGGAAATTCTCCGGGAGGCGCCTCTCTGTCCTTTGAGCTCCGTTCCTGCTGGTTTCAGGACCAAGGGACTCCAACTGAGCATTGTGCCCCATGTCCTCAGGGCGATGGTGGTCATGGTCTGTTATGATGATCTGGGAGGTTCCTTCAGGTTCCTGCTCCCCTAGGCACAGGTGCGGTAGCGACAAGCCCCAGGGCCATCCCCCAATTTCAGCATTGTGCCCCATGTTCCCCAGGGATGGTGCTAATAGTCCGTTGGGATTGTCTGGGAGGGCCCTCCAGGTCCCCGCTGCCCCCCCAGGCACAGGTGTGGGTGGCAAGAAACCCCAGAGCCGTCCTCAAGCTTCAGCATTGTGCCCCATGTCCTCAGGGATGTTGCTAAGGTTCCATGAGGATCATCTGGGAGGATCCTCCCGGTTCCCGCTTCCCCAGGCACAGGTGTGGTGGCCAAAAGGCCCAGAGCCCTCCCCCAAATTCAGCATTGTGCCCCCGGGGGTGCTGGTGCCGGTCATGGGCTGTCAAGATGGTACAGGAGGATCCTCCAGGTGGGGCTTGGAGCCTGGGTAAACCTGGTCGCACTCAGGTTGCATGAGGAACAGATGAGTTGAGGTCTTCATTTGGAAGAGTCATTTCGCTTTTCCAAAAAGGTCAAGGTCATGGGTCTACTTTAGAATGAAGATAATGACTACTTAAAAACAAGTGTGTGTTTCCCCTTGTCCCAGAAATGGAAGCAGGTGTGCAGGCCATAGGTCGGAGGACCTACTGATCCCCACCTGACAGCACTTCTCTGCTCTGGATCTAGGAGACCCAAGGTTTGGAACATCAGCCTGTGGGTCAGTGATGTAGCATTTCACAGGATGTCAGTGTTCTGAGAAATCAGCAGGTCCATTTGGCACAGTGTCATCTTCCTGTCAGGACTGGCGGTCAAATGTCTCATGAACCCCACACTTCCGGGGATTTCCTCTTTCCTCCCGTTGACCGAGGGTTAGGGTTAGAGTTAGGGTACTGGTTAGGGCATGGGTTAGGGTACGGGTTAGGGTACGGGTTAGAGATAGGGTAGGGGTTAGGGCACGGTTTACCGTACAGGGTAGGGTTTAGGGTTAGGCTACCATTTAGGGTACGGGTTAGGGTTAGGGTACGCTTTAGGGTTTGGGTTCGGTTCAGGGGTAGGGTTAGGCGTTAGTGTTCTGGTAGGTGTTGGGGTTAGGGTACGGGGTAGGTTTAGGGTACAGTTTAAGGTTAGTGTTAGGGACCTCTCCAAATGTTCCGTGCCTGCTATCACAGGAGGCTGGTGCCAAGCTGACAATGCAAGGATGAGCCAGGGGCTGCGCTTGTCATGGAACACAGCTCAGAGGGGCTTGAATCTGCTCTGGGGTCCAGGCAAAGCCACCCCACACCTGCCTGTGTCCCAGCCCCTGTGGGAAGGTAGTAATGAACTGATTCTGACCTTGACCTCTCCCAACACAGGATTCCAGGGGCTCCCATTACTGTTAGGCTCAGGTCCACGGGCCTCGTCTGTGCCCATGCGCTGGGCCGTCCCCACAGTGGCTCCTGGCACACCTGAGTCCTGGTCACACATCTCTGTGGAAACCCCTGCCCTCCAGGTTGGATGGCCAATGTGACGGCCCTGTCAGGAACAGAATGGCACAAAATGCCGGGATGTCATTTCTCAGCTGATGGAGTCTGTGACTTCTCCTGGTTCCCTCTGTCCTGGGTTCATTCTCTGTCCCCTTCTCTGTCTCTGTGTCTGTGTCTCTCATAGGAGCAGACCCGTGGGTTCCATGGGCGATGTGAGAAACCGCAGAAGCCTCCCTTGTCCCCGTTTCCCTCTCCGGTCCTGGTGCCCCATTCCTTCCTAAGGCCTCCTCAACCTGACCGGAGCAGTGATTCTGGATTCTCTTCCACATGGGGACCCTGAGGCTGAAACAAGTAGGGCCCTGACCTTGGTCTTCAGACTGGTGGCCCTGTGCTCTTCCACCTTCTGCGTAGCCAGGTCCTAAGGCCCCCAAGCCCCGAGTCTGTCCTCTGCTGAGAAGGACCTCGAGGGGTTAGAAAACATTTTCCCAAGACTGGGATCACAGGGGGTCGGTGATGGATATCTAAGGCCGAGAGGCACTTCTATAAGACTGTGGCACCCTTGGGACACTACATCTCTGCAGCCCAAGTGACATCAGAGTAAGCTGAGGCCTTTTGTGCTATAGCCCTCCGGACTTGGGGGAGGGTATCTCTTACTACTCCCAAGTTCGCAGGGTGGTGTTGGACACCGGAACCCAGACCTTGTCTTTTCCCAGTGCCCTGGCAACACCCTGGGTCCCTTGGGGAACCCTGACCATCAGCCCGGACTGTCCCCCCGTCCCTATGGGGCCTGGTTCCGGGTCCTGCAGCGACACAGTGAGGAGAGGTGAGGCCAGGCAGGAGCGGGGAGAGGGCAGAGTGGACTCTCCCTGGGGGCCATGGATCCCTGGTCAGTGCAGACCCTGTTGTGTGCCGGCCCCTCGGGCACCGAGATTCCAGCTCCTGGTCTGGCTCCGGGAGGGAGACCAGAGTGTGGCCCCTGCTAGCTCAGATGTGTCACTCTGTCCTGTAGCTACAGCCTGTCCCACCAGCTGAACTCCACCTCCTAGTCGGCCAGCTCATCTTCACGGTCAAGAACAGGCCATCATGAAGGTCAGGGGCCATTGCGTGCCTGGTCAGGCAGGGGACGGCTCACTTTCACCTCAGGGAGTCTCTGGCTGGTCTAGCAGGGGCTCTGGAGGCCTGGCTTTCCAGGTTCTCTGCTGAACAGCTCTGGGACTGGAGCCATTTAACCTCTCCTCGCTGGGCCTCGCTTTCCTCTTCTGTGCAATGGGGTGAGGCTGAATGATCCCTCCCATGGCGGAAACATGTGGAGTGCTGGTGATGGACGTGAGCCGGGCACCGAGCCTGGATTGCAGAGTGCAGAGGGGGATGGTGAGCGGTGTGGGCAGTGAGCACTCCTTCCCCCAAAATCAATTTAGCTCTTCCACGTAGCCGCCAGACCACTGGCTGGGAGCCCAGGAGCAGTGGCCGACCACACTCCTGACACCAGGCCCCTGCGTGTGGCTCTTCCTCAGCACTGGGACACGGTGGGGACCGCGGGACTTGGGGTCAGCTCCTCTCTCTGAGGGAAGGAGACGAAAGAAGGCTTTCCTTGGGGACCCCCAATGCCACATAAGAGGGGAGGAGGCTTCCCCCAAACAGTACTTTGAAATTCTGCTTCTGTTAGAACCTGAGCCTTGGGCTTTGGTTATTTCACTTGCTGGGCTGACGAGATACACTTGTTGTCCAAGACTCCTCCTCAGATGAAGAGCTCTTGCAGGTCCCGGGCATCCTGGAGCCCGGGGTGGGAGAGGGGCCAGTCCCCTCCCAGGCTCCTGCAGGAGACCTGTCCTCCCAAAGGCAGGATGGTTTCGGGTCGTGGTCCTGGGCTAGGGTTGGAGACAGCCTGTCACTGCTCCTGACTCTGGGGTGAGTGGGCCTTTTTTAGGCAAAGCAACACCCACCGAAGGCAGTGGCTTCAGAAAGAACACACTCCTGGGCCCGGTCCCGCCCCAGGGCGGTGGCTGACTTCCCCAGCCCCAGAGGAAGAACGATAGCCTCTGCTTCCTTGGGCTTTGGTCCTCTGACCCACGAGCAAGCACTGAAAAGTTTCTAGCCCTCCTCTGGAAGCGCACCATCCCTGAGCGGGCCAGTCACGGTCCACACACGAAGACGGACAACGTGCTAAGTAAGTGCAGGAGGTGATCCTGTTCAAATGGCCTGCGGGGCGGTGGGGTTGCTGCTTCTGTGCCCTCCAGTGGGCCGCTTTTCCCTGGATGGAAATTCTCCTGGAGGCGCCTCTCTGTCCTTTGAGCTCCGTTCCTGCTGGTTTCAGGACCAAGGGACTCCAACTGAGCATTGTGCCCCATGTCCTCAGGGCGATGGTGGTCATGGTCTGTTATGATGATCTGGGAGGTTCCTTCAGGTTCCTGCTCCCCTAGGCACAGGTGCGGTAGCGACAAGCCCCAGGGCCATCCCCCAATTTCAGCATTGTGCCCCATGTTCCCCAGGGATGGTGCTAATAGTCCGTTGGGATTGTCTGGGAGGGCCCTCCAGGTCCCCGCTGCCCCCCCAGGTACAGGTGTGGGTGGCAAGAAACCCCAGAGCCGTCCTCAAGCTTCAGCATTGTGCCCCATGTCCTCAGGGATGTTGCTAAGGTTCCATGAGGATCATCTGGGAGGATCCTCCCGGTTCCCGCTTCCCCAGGCACAGGTGTGGTGGCCAAAAAGCCCAGAGCCCTCCCCCAAATTCAGCATTGTGCCCCCGGGGGTGCTGGTGCCGGTCATGGGCTGTCAAGATGGTACAGGAGGATCCTCCAGGTCGGGCTTGGAGCCTGGGTAAACCTGGTCGCACTCAGGTTGCATGAGGAACAGATGAGTTGAGGTCTTCATTTGGAAGAGTCATTTCGCTTTTCCAAAAAGGTCAAGGTCATGGGTCTACTTTAGAATGAAGATAATGACTACTTAAAAACAAGTGTGTGTTTCCCCTTCTCCCAGAAATGGAAGCAGGTGTGCAGGCCATAGGTCGGAGGACCTACTGATCCCCACCTGACAGCACTTCTCTGCTCTGGATCTAGGAGACCCAAGGTTTGGAACATCAGCCTGTGGGTCAGTGATGTAGCATTTCACAGGATGTCAGTGTTCTGAGAAATCAGCAGGTCCATTTGGCACAGTGTCATCTTCCTGTCAGGACTGGCGGTCAAATGTCTCATGAACCCCACACTTCCGGGGATTTCCTCTTTCCTCCCGTTGACCGAGGGTTAGGGTTAGAGTTAGGGTACTGGTTAGGGCATGGGTTAGGGTACGGGTTAGGGTACGGGTTAGAGATAGGGTAGGGGTTAGGGCACGGTTTACCGTACAGGGTAGGGTTTAGGGTTAGGCTACCATTTAGGGTACGGGTTAGGGTTAGGGTACGCTTTAGGGTTTGGGTTCGGTTCAGGGGTAGGGTTAGGCGTTAGTGTTCTGGTAGGTGTTGGGGTTAGGGTACGGGGTAGGTTTAGGGTACAGTTTAAGGTTAGTGTTAGGGACCTCTCCAAATGTTCCGTGCCTGCTATCACAGGAGGCTGGTGCCAAGCTGACAATGCAAGGATGAGCCAGGGGCTGCGCTTGTCATGGAACACAGCTCAGAGGGGCTTGAATCTGCTCTGGGGTCCAGGCAAAGCCACCCCACACCTGCCTGTGTCCCAGCCCCTGTGGGAAGGTAGTAATGAACTGATTCTGACCTTGACCTCTCCCAACACAGGATTCCAGGGGCTCCCATTACTGTTAGGCTCAGGTCCACGGGCCTCGTCTGTGCCCATGCGCTGGGCCGTCCCCACAGTGGCTCCTGGCACACCTGAGTCCTGGTCACACATCTCTGTGGAAACCCCTGCCCTCCAGGTTGGATGGCCAATGTGACGGCCCTGTCAGGAACAGAATGGCACAAAATGCCGGGATGTCATTTCTCAGCTGATGGAGTCTGTGACTTCTCCTGGTTCCCTCTGTCCTGGGTTCATTCTCTGTCCCCTTCTCTGTCTCTGTGTCTGTGTCTCTCATAGGAGCAGACCCGTGGGTTCCATGGGCGATGTGAGAAACCGCAGAAGCCTCCCTTGTCCCCGTTTCCCTCTCCGGTCCTGGTGCCCCATTCCTTCCTAAGGCCTCCTCAACCTGACCGGAGCAGTGATTCTGGATTCTCTTCCACATGGGGACCCTGAGGCTGAAACAAGTAGGGCCCTGACCTTGGTCTTCAGACTGGTGGCCCTGTGCTCTTCCACCTTCTGCGTAGCCAGGTCCTAAGGCCCCCAAGCCCCGAGTCTGTCCTCTGCTGAGAAGGACCTCGAGGGGTTAGAAAACATTTTCCCAAGACTGGGATCACAGGGGGTCGGGGATGGATATCCAAGGCCGAGAGGCACTTCTATAAGACTGTGGCACCCTTGGGACACTACATCTCTGCAGCCCAAGTGACATCAGAGTAAGCTGAGGCCTTTTGTGCTATAGCCCTCCGGACTTGGGGGAGGGTATCTCTTACTACTCCCAAGTTCGCAGGGTGGTGTTGGACACCGGAACCCAGACCTTGTCTTTTCCCAGTGCCCTGGCAACACCCTGGGTCCCTTGGGGAACCCTGACCATCAGCCCGGACTGTCCCCCCGTCCCTATGGGGCCTGGTTCCGGGTCCTGCAGCGACACAGTGAGGAGAGGTGAGGCCAGGCAGGAGCGGGGAGAGGGCAGAGTGGACTCTCCCTGGGGGCCATGGATCCCTGGTCAGTGCAGACCCTGTTGTGTGCCGGCCCCTCGGGCACCGAGATTCCAGCTCCTGGTCTGGCTCCGGGAGGGAGACCAGAGTGTGGCCCCTGCTAGCTCAGATGTGTCACTCTGTCCTGTAGCTACAGCCTGTCCCACCAGCTGAACTCCACCTCCTAGTCGGCCAGCTCATCTTCACGGTCAAGAACAGGCCATCATGAAGGTCAGGGGCCATTGCGTGCCTGGTCAGGCAGGGGACGGCTCACTTTCACCTCAGGGAGTCTCTGGCTGGTCTAGCAGGGGCTCTGGAGGCCTGGCTTTCCAGGTTCTCTGCTGAACAGCTCTGGGACTGGAGCCATTTAACCTCTCCTCGCTGGGCCTCGCTTTCCTCTTCTGTGCAATGGGGTGAGGCTGAATGATCCCTCCCATGGCGGAAACATGTGGAGTGCTGGTGATGGACGTAAGCCGGGCACCGAGCCTGGATTGCAGAGTGCAGAGGGGGATGGTGAGCGGTGTGGGCAGTGAGCACTCCTTCCCCCAAAATCAATTTAGCTCTTCCACGTAGCCGCCAGACCACTGGCTGGGAGCCCAGGAGCAGTGGCCGACCACACTCCTGACACCAGGCCCCTGCGTGTGGCTCTTCCTCAGCACTGGGACACGGTGGGGACCGCGGGACTTGGGGTCAGCTCCTCTCTCTGAGGGAAGGAGACGAAAGAAGGCTTTCCTTGGGGACCCCCAATGCCACATAAGAGGGGAGGAGGCTTCCCCCAAACAGTACTTTGAAATTCTGCTTCTGTTAGAACCTGAGCCTTGGGCTTTGGTTATTTCACTTGCTGGGCTGACGAGATACACTTGTTGTCCAAGACTCCTCCTCAGATGAAGAGCTCTTGCAGGTCCCGGGCATCCTGGAGCCCGGGGTGGGAGAGGGGCCAGTCCCCTCCCAGGCTCCTGCAGGAGACCTGTCCTCCCAAAGGCAGGATGGTTTCGGGTCGTGGTCCTGGGCTAGGGTTGGAGACAGCCTGTCACTGCTCCTGACTCTGGGGTGAGTGGGCCTTTTTTAGGCAAAGCAACACCCACCGAAGGCAGTGGCTTCAGAAAGAACACACTCCTGGGCCCGGTCCCGCCCCAGGGCGGTGGCTGACTTCCCCAGCCCCAGAGGAAGAAGGATAGCCTCTGCTTCCTTGGGCTTTGGTCCTCTGACCCACGAGCAAGCACTGAAAAGTTTCTAGCCCTCCTCTGGAAGCGCACCATCCCTGAGCGGGCCAGTCACGGTCCACACACGAAGACGGACAACGTGCTAAGTAAGTGCAGGAGGTGATCCTGTTCAAATGGCCTGCGGGGCGGTGGGGTTGCTGCTTCTGTGCCCTCCAGTGGGCCGCTTTTCCCTGGATGGAAATTCTCCTGGAGGCGCCTCTCTGTCCTTTGAGCTCCGTTCCTGCTGGTTTCAGGACCAAGGGACTCCAACTGAGCATTGTGCCCCATGTCCTCAGGGCGATGGTGGTCATGGTCTGTTATGATGATCTGGGAGGTTCCTTCAGGTTCCTGCTCCCCTAGGCACAGGTGCGGTAGCGACAAGCCCCAGGGCCATCCCCCAATTTCAGCATTGTGCCCCATGTTCCCCAGGGATGGTGCTAATAGTCCGTTGGGATTGTCTGGGAGGGCCCTCCAGGTCCCCGCTGCCCCCCCAGGCACAGGTGTGGGTGGCAAGAAACCCCAGAGCCGTCCTCAAGCTTCAGCATTGTGCCCCATGTCCTCAGGGATGTTGCTAAGGTTCCATGAGGATCATCTGGGAGGATCCTCCCGGTTCCCGCTTCCCCAGGCACAGGTGTTGTGGCCAAAAGGCCCAGAGCCCTCCCCCAAATTCAGCATTGTGCCCCCGGGGGTGCTGGTGCCGGTCATGGGCTGTCAAGATGGTACAGGAGGATCCTCCAGGTGGGGCTTGGAGCCTGGGTAAACCTGGTCGCACTCAGGTTGCATGAGGAACAGATGAGTTGAGGTCTTCATTTGGAAGAGTCATTTCGCTTTTCCAAAAAGGTCAAGGTCATGGGTCTACTTTAGAATGAAGATAATGACTACTTAAAAACAAGTGTGTGTTTCCCCTTCTCCCAGAAATGGAAGCAGGTGTGCAGGCCATAGGTCGGAGGACCTACTGATCCCCACCTGACAGCACTTCTCTGCTCTGGATCTAGGAGACCCAAGGTTTGGAACATCAGCCTGTGGGTCAGTGATGTAGCATTTCACAGGATGTCAGTGTTCTGAGAAATCAGCAGGTCCATTTGGCACAGTGTCATCTTCCTGTCAGGACTGGCGGTCAAATGTCTCATGAACCCCACACTTCCGGGGATTTCCTCTTTCCTCCCGTTGACCGAGGGTTAGGGTTAGAGTTAGGGTACTGGTTAGGGCATGGGTTAGGGTACGGGTTAGGGTACGGGTTAGAGATAGGGTAGGGGTTAGGGCACGGTTTACCGTACAGGGTAGGGTTTAGGGTTAGGCTACCATTTAGGGTACGGGTTAGGGTTAGGGTACGCTTTAGGGTTTGGGTTCGGTTCAGGGGTAGGGTTAGGCGTTAGTGTTCTGGTAGGTGTTGGGGTTAGGGTACGGGGTAGGTTTAGGGTACAGTTTAAGGTTAGTGTTAGGGACCTCTCCAAATGTTCCGTGCCTGCTATCACAGGAGGCTGGTGCCAAGCTGACAATGCAAGGATGAGCCAGGGGCTGCGCTTGTCATGGAACACAGCTCAGAGGGGCTTGAATCTGCTCTGGGGTCCAGGCAAAGCCACCCCACACCTGCCTGTGTCCCAGCCCCTGTGGGAAGGTAGTAATGAACTGATTCTGACCTTGACCTCTCCCAACACAGGATTCCAGGGGCTCCCATTACTGTTAGGCTCAGGTCCACGGGCCTCGTCTGTGCCCATGCGCTGGGCCGTCCCCACAGTGGCTCCTGGCACACCTGAGTCCTGGTCACACATCTCTGTGGAAACCCCTGCCCTCCAGGTTGGATGGCCAATGTGACGGCCCTGTCAGGAACAGAATGGCACAAAATGCCGGGATGTCATTTCTCAGCTGATGGAGTCTGTGACTTCTCCTGGTTCCCTCTGTCCTGGGTTCATTCTCTGTCCCCTTCTCTGTCTCTGTGTCTGTGTCTCTCATAGGAGCAGACCCGTGGGTTCCATGGGCGATGTGAGAAACCGCAGAAGCCTCCCTTGTCCCCGTTTCCCTCTCCGGTCCTGGTGCCCCATTCCTTCCTAAGGCCTCCTCAACCTGACCGGAGCAGTGATTCTGGATTCTCTTCCACATGGGGACCCTGAGGCTGAAACAAGTAGGGCCCTGACCTTGGTCTTCAGACTGGTGGCCCTGTGCTCTTCCACCTTCTGCGTAGCCAGGTCCTAAGGCCCCCAAGCCCCGAGTCTGTCCTCTGCTGAGAAGGACCTCGAGGGGTTAGAAAACATTTTCCCAAGACTGGGATCACAGGGGGTCGGGGATGGATATCCAAGGCCGAGAGGCACTTCTATAAGACTGTGGCACCCTTGGGACACTACATCTCTGCAGCCCAAGTGACATCAGAGTAAGCTGAGGCCTTTTGTGCTATAGCCCTCCGGACTTGGGGGAGGGTATCTCTTACTACTCCCAAGTTCGCAGGGTGGTGTTGGACACCGGAACCCAGACCTTGTCTTTTCCCAGTGCCCTGGCAACACCCTGGGTCCCTTGGGGAACCCTGACCATCAGCCCGGACTGTCCCCCCGTCCCTATGGGGCCTGGTTCCGGGTCCTGCAGCGACACAGTGAGGAGAGGTGAGGCCAGGCAGGAGCGGGGAGAGGGCAGAGTGGACTCTCCCTGGGGGCCATGGATCCCTGGTCAGTGCAGACCCTGTTGTGTGCCGGCCCCTCGGGCACCGAGATTCCAGCTCCTGGTCTGGCTCCGGGAGGGAGACCAGAGTGTGGCCCCTGCTAGCTCAGATGTGTCACTCTGTCCTGTAGCTACAGCCTGTCCCACCAGCTGAACTCCACCTCCTAGTCGGCCAGCTCATCTTCACGGTCAAGAACAGGCCATCATGAAGGTCAGGGGCCATTGCGTGCCTGGTCAGGCAGGGGACGGCTCACTTTCACCTCAGGGAGTCTCTGGCTGGTCTAGCAGGGGCTCTGGAGGCCTGGCTTTCCAGGTTCTCTGCTGAACAGCTCTGGGACTGGAGCCATTTAACCTCTCCTCGCTGGGCCTCGCTTTCCTCTTCTGTGCAATGGGGTGAGGCTGAATGATCCCTCCCATGGCGGAAACATGTGGAGTGCTGGTGATGGACGTAAGCCGGGCACCGAGCCTGGATTGCAGAGTGCAGAGGGGGATGGTGAGCGGTGTGGGCAGTGAGCACTCCTTCCCCCAAAATCAATTTAGCTCTTCCACGTAGCCGCCAGACCACTGGCTGGGAGCCCAGGAGCAGTGGCCGACCACACTCCTGACACCAGGCCCCTGCGTGTGGCTCTTCCTCAGCACTGGGACACGGTGGGGACCGCGGGACTTGGGGTCAGCTCCTCTCTCTGAGGGAAGGAGACGAAAGAAGGCTTTCCTTGGGGACCCCCAATGCCACATAAGAGGGGAGGAGGCTTCCCCCAAACAGTACTTTGAAATTCTGCTTCTGTTAGAACCTGAGCCTTGGGCTTTGGTTATTTCACTTGCTGGGCTGACGAGATACACTTGTTGTCCAAGACTCCTCCTCAGATGAAGAGCTCTTGCAGGTCCCGGGCATCCTGGAGCCCGGGGTGGGAGAGGGGCCAGTCCCCTCCCAGGCTCCTGCAGGAGACCTGTCCTCCCAAAGGCAGGATGGTTTCGGGTGGTGGTCCTGGGCTAGGGTTGGAGACAGCCTGTCACTGCTCCTGACTCTGGGGTGAGTGGGCCTTTTTTAGGCAAAGCAACACCCACCGAAGGCAGTGGCTTCAGAAAGAACACACTCCTGGGCCCTGTCCCGCCCCAGGGCGGTGGCTGACTTCCCCAGCCCCAGAGGAAGAAGGATAGCCTCTGCTTCCTTGGGCTTTGGTCCTCTGACCCACGAGCAAGCACTGAAAAGTTTCTAGCCCTCCTCTGGAAGCGCACCATCCCTGAGCGGGCCAGTCACGGTCCACACACGAAGACGGACAACGTGCTAAGTAAGTGCAGGAGGTGATCCTGTTCAAATGGCCTGCGGGGCGGTGGGGTTGCTGCTTCTGTGCCCTCCAGTGGGCCGCTTTTCCCTGGATGGAAATTCTCCTGGAGGCGCCTCTCTGTCCTTTGAGCTCCGTTCCTGCTGGTTTCAGGACCAAGGGACTCCAACTGAGCATTGTGCCCCATGTCCTCAGGGCGATGGTGGTCATGGTCTGTTATGATGATCTGGGAGGTTCCTTCAGGTTCCTGCTCCCCTAGGCACAGGTGCGGTAGCGACAAGCCCCAGGGCCATCCCCCAATTTCAGCATTGTGCCCCATGTTCCCCAGGGATGGTGCTAATAGTCCGTTGGGATTGTCTGGGAGGGCCCTCCAGGTTCCCGCTGCCCCCCCAGGCACAGCTGTGGGTGGCAAGAATCCCCAGAGCCGTCCTCAAGCTTCAGCATTGTGCCCCATGTCCTCAGGGATGTTGCTAAGGTTCCATGAGGATCATCTGGGAGGATCCTCCCGGTTCCCGCTTCCCCAGGCACAGGTGTGGTGGCCAAAAGGCCCAGAGCCCTCCCCCAAATTCAGCATTGTGCCCCCGGGGGTGCTGGTGCCGGTCATGGGCTGTCAAGATGGTACAGGAGGATCCTCCAGGTGGGGCTTGGAGCCTGGGTAAACCTGGTCGCACTCAGGTTGCATGAGGAACAGATGAGTTGAGGTCTTCATTTGGAAGAGTCATTTCGCTTTTCCAAAAAGGTCAAGGTCATGGGTCTACTTTAGAATGAAGATAATGACTACTTAAAAACAAGTGTGTGTTTCCCCTTGTCCCAGAAATGGAAGCAGGTGTGCAGGCCATAGGTCGGAGGACCTACTGATCCCCACCTGACAGCACTTCTCTGCTCTGGATCTAGGAGACCCAAGGTTTGGAACATCAGCCTGTGGGTCAGTGATGTAGCATTTCACAGGATGTCAGTGTTCTGAGAAATCAGCAGGTCCATTTGGCACAGTGTCATCTTCCTGTCAGGACTGGCGGTCAAATGTCTCATGAACCCCACACTTCCGGGGATTTCCTCTTTCCTCCCGTTGACCGAGGGTTAGGGTTAGAGTTAGGGTACTGGTTAGGGCATGGGTTAGGGTACGGGTTAGGGTACGGGTTAGAGATAGGGTAGGGGTTAGGGCACGGTTTACCGTACAGGGTAGGGTTTAGGGTTAGGCTACCATTTAGGGTACGGGTTAGGGTTAGGGTACGCTTTAGGGTTTGGGTTCGGTTCAGGGGTAGGGTTAGGCGTTAGTGTTCTGGTAGGTGTTGGGGTTAGGGTACGGGGTAGGTTTAGGGTACAGTTTAAGGTTAGTGTTAGGGACCTCTCCAAATGTTCCGTGCCTGCTATCACAGGAGGCTGGTGCCAAGCTGACAATGCAAGGATGAGCCAGGGGCTGCGCTTGTCATGGAACACAGCTCAGAGGGGCTTGAATCTGCTCTGGGGTCCAGGCAAAGCCACCCCACACCTGCCTGTGTCCCAGCCCCTGTGGGAAGGTAGTAATGAACTGATTCTGACCTTGACCTCTCCCAACACAGGATTCCAGGGGCTCCCATTACTGTTAGGCTCAGGTCCACGGGCCTCGTCTGTGCCCATGCGCTGGGCCGTCCCCACAGTGGCTCCTGGCACACCTGAGTCCTGGTCACACATCTCTGTGGAAACCCCTGCCCTCCAGGTTGGATGGCCAATGTGACGGCCCTGTCAGGAACAGAATGGCACAAAATGCCGGGATGTCATTTCTCAGCTGATGGAGTCTGTGACTTCTCCTGGTTCCCTCTGTCCTGGGTTCATTCTCTGTCCCCTTCTCTGTCTCTGTGTCTGTGTCTCTCATAGGAGCAGACCCGTGGGTTCCATGGGCGATGTGAGAAACCGCAGAAGCCTCCCTTGTCCCCGTTTCCCTCTCCGGTCCTGGTGCCCCATTCCTTCCTAAGGCCTCCTCAACCTGACCGGAGCAGTGATTCTGGATTCTCTTCCACATGGGGACCCTGAGGCTGAAACAAGTAGGGCCCTGACCTTGGTCTTCAGACTGGTGGCCCTGTGCTCTTCCACCTTCTGCGTAGCCAGGTCCTAAGGCCCCCAAGCCCCGAGTCTGTCCTCTGCTGAGAAGGACCTCGAGGGGTTAGAAAACATTTTCCCAAGACTGGGATCACAGGGGGTCGGGGATGGATATCCAAGGCCGAGAGGCACTTCTATAAGACTGTGGCACCCTTGGGACACTACATCTCTGCAGCCCAAGTGACATCAGAGTAAGCTGAGGCCTTTTGTGCTATAGCCCTCCGGACTTGGGGGAGGGTATCTCTTACTACTCCCAAGTTCGCAGGGTGGTGTTGGACACCGGAACCCAGACCTTGTCTTTTCCCAGTGCCCTGGCAACACCCTGGGTCCCTTGGGGAACCCTGACCATCAGCCCGGACTGTCCCCCCGTCCCTATGGGGCCTGGTTCCGGGTCCTGCAGCGACACAGTGAGGAGAGGTGAGGCCAGGCAGGAGCGGGGAGAGGGCAGAGTGGACTCTCCCTGGGGGCCATGGATCCCTGGTCAGTGCAGACCCTGTTGTGTGCCGGCCCCTCGGGCACCGAGATTCCAGCTCCTGGTCTGGCTCCGGGAGGGAGACCAGAGTGTGGCCCCTGCTAGCTCAGATGTGTCACTCTGTCCTGTAGCTACAGCCTGTCCCACCAGCTGAACTCCACCTCCTAGTCGGCCAGCTCATCTTCACGGTCAAGAACAGGCCATCATGAAGGTCAGGGGCCATTGCGTGCCTGGTCAGGCAGGGGACGGCTCACTTTCACCTCAGGGAGTCTCTGGCTGGTCTAGCAGGGGCTCTGGAGGCCTGGCTTTCCAGGTTCTCTGCTGAACAGCTCTGGGACTGGAGCCATTTAACCTCTCCTCGCTGGGCCTCGCTTTCCTCTTCTGTGCAATGGGGTGAGGCTGAATGATCCCTCCCATGGCGGAAACATGTGGAGTGCTGGTGATGGACGTGAGCCGGGCACCGAGCCTGGATTGCAGAGTGCAGAGGGGGATGGTGAGCGGTGTGGGCAGTGAGCACTCCTTCCCCCAAAATCAATTTAGCTCTTCCACGTAGCCGCCAGACCACTGGCTGGGAGCCCAGGAGCAGTGGCCGACCACACTCCTGACACCAGGCCCCTGCGTGTGGCTCTTCCTCAGCACTGGGACACGGTGGGGACCGCGGGACTTGGGGTCAGCTCCTCTCTCTGAGGGAAGGAGACGAAAGAAGGCTTTCCTTGGGGACCCCCAATGCCACATAAGAGGGGAGGAGGCTTCCCCCAAACAGTACTTTGAAATTCTGCTTCTGTTAGAACCTGAGCCTTGGGCTTTGGTTATTTCACTTGCTGGGCTGACGAGATACACTTGTTGTCCAAGACTCCTCCTCAGATGAAGAGCTCTTGCAGGTCCCGGGCATCCTGGAGCCCGGGGTGGGAGAGGGGCCAGTCCCCTCCCAGGCTCCTGCAGGAGACCTGTCCTCCCAAAGGCAGGATGGTTTCGGGTCGTGGTCCTGGGCTAGGGTTGGAGACAGCCTGTCACTGCTCCTGACTCTGGGGTGAGTGGGCCTTTTTTAGGCAAAGCAACACCCACCGAAGGCAGTGGCTTCAGAAAGAACACACTCCTGGGCCCGGTCCCGCCCCAGGGCGGTGGCTGACTTCCCCAGCCCCAGAGGAAGAAGGATAGCCTCTGCTTCCTTGGGCTTTGGTCCTCTGACCCACGAGCAAGCACTGAAAAGTTTCTAGCCCTCCTCTGGAAGCGCACCATCCCTGAGCGGGCCAGTCACGGTCCACACACGAAGACGGACAACGTGCTAAGTAAGTGCAGGAGGTGATCCTGTTCAAATGGCCTGCGGGGCGGTGGGGTTGCTGCTTCTGTGCCCTCCAGTGGGCCGCTTTTCCCTGGATGGAAATTCTCCTGGAGGCGCCTCTCTGTCCTTTGAGCTCCGTTCCTGCTGGTTTCAGGACCAAGGGACTCCAACTGAGCATTGTGCCCCATGTCCTCAGGGCGATGGTGGTCATGGTCTGTTATGATGATCTGGGAGGTTCCTTCAGGTTCCTGCTCCCCTAGGCACAGGTGCGGTAGCGACAAGCCCCAGGGCCATCCCCCAATTTCAGCATTGTGCCCCATGTTCCCCAGGGATGGTGCTAATAGTCCGTTGGGATTGTCTGGGAGGGCCCTCCAGGTCCCCGCTGCCCCCCCAGGCACAGGTGTGGGTGGCAAGAAACCCCAGAGCCGTCCTCAAGCTTCAGCATTGTGCCCCATGTCCTCAGGGATGTTGCTAAGGTTCCATGAGGATCATCTGGGAGGATCCTCCCGGTTCCCGCTTCCCCAGGCACAGGTGTTGTGGCCAAAAGGCCCAGAGCCCTCCCCCAAATTCAGCATTGTGCCCCCGGGGGTGCTGGTGCCGGTCATGGGCTGTCAAGATGGTACAGGAGGATCCTCCAGGTGGGGCTTGGAGCCTGGGTAAACCTGGTCGCACTCAGGTTGCATGAGGAACAGATGAGTTGAGGTCTTCATTTGGAAGATTCATTTCGCTTTTCCAAAAAGGTCAAGGTCATGGGTCTACTTTAGAATGAAGATAATGACTACTTAAAAACAAGTGTGTGTTTCCCCTTGTCCCAGAAATGGAAGCAGGTGTGCAGGCCATAGGTCGGAGGACCTACTGATCCCCACCTGACAGCACTTCTCTGCTCTGGATCTAGGAGACCCAAGGTTTGGAACATCAGCCTGTGGGTCAGTGATGTAGCATTTCACAGGATGTCAGTGTTCTGAGAAATCAGCAGGTCCATTTGGCACAGTGTCATCTTCCTGTCAGGACTGGCGGTCAAATGTCTCATGAACCCCACACTTCCGGGGCTTTCCTCTTTCCTCCCGTTGACCGAGGGTTAGGGTTAGAGTTAGGGTACTGGTTAGGGCATGGGTTAGGGTACGGGTTAGGGTACGGGTTAGAGATAGGGTAGGGGTTAGGGCACGGTTTACCGTACAGGGTAGGGTTTAGGGTTAGGCTACCATTTAGGGTACGGGTTAGGGTTAGTGTACGCTTTAGGGTTTGGGTTCGGTTCAGGGGTAGGGTTAGGCGTTAGTGTTCTGGTAGGTGTTGGGTTTAGGGTACGGGGTAGGTTTAGGGTACAGTTTAAGGTTAGTGTTAGGGACCTCTCCAAATGTTCCGTGCCTGCTATCACAGGAGGCTGGTGCCAAGCTGACAATGCAAGGATGAGCCAGGGGCTGCGCTTGTCATGGAACACAGCTCAGAGGGGCTTGAATCTGCTCTGGGGTCCAGGCAAAGCCACCCCACACCTGCCTGTGTCCCAGCCCCTGTGGGAAGGTAGTAATGAACTGATTCTGACCTTGACCTCTCCCAACACAGGATTCCAGGGGCTCCCATTACTGTTAGGCTCAGGTCCACGGGCCTCGTCTGTGCCCATGCGCTGGGCCGTCCCCACAGTGGCTCCTGGCACACCTGAGTCCTGGTCACACATCTCTGTGGAAACCCCTGCCCTCCAGGTTGGATGGCCAATGTGACGGCCCTGTCAGGAACAGAATGGCACAAAATGCCGGGATGTCATTTCTCAGCTGATGGAGTCTGTGACTTCTCCTGGTTCCCTCTGTCCTGGGTTCATTCTCTGTCCCCTTCTCTGTCTCTGTGTCTGTGTCTCTCATAGGAGCAGACCCGTGGGTTCCATGGGCGATGTGAGAAACCGCAGAAGCCTCCCTTGTCCCCGTTTCCCTCTCCGGTCCTGGTGCCCCATTCCTTCCTAAGGCCTCCTCAACCTGACCGGAGCAGTGATTCTGGATTCTCTTCCACATGGGGACCCTGAGGCTGAAACAAGTAGGGCCCTGACCTTGGTCTTCAGACTGGTGGCCCTGTGCTCTTCCACCTTCTGCGTAGCCAGGTCCTAAGGCCCCCAAGCCCCGAGTCTGTCCTCTGCTGAGAAGGACCTCGAGGGGTTAGAAAACATTTTCCCAAGACTGGGATCACAGGGGGTCGGGGATGGATATCCAAGGCCGAGAGGCACTTCTATAAGACTGTGGCACCCTTGGGACACTACATCTCTGCAGCCCAAGTGACATCAGAGTAAGCTGAGGCCTTTTGTGCTATAGCCCTCCGGACTTGGGGGAGGGTATCTCTTACTACTCCCAAGTTCGCAGGGTGGTGTTGGACACCGGAACCCAGACCTTGTCTTTTCCCAGTGCCCTGGCAACACCCTGGGTCCCTTGGGGAACCCTGACCATCAGCCCGGACTGTCCCCCCGTCCCTATGGGGCCTGGTTCCGGGTCCTGCAGCGACACAGTGAGGAGAGGTGAGGCCAGGCAGGAGCGGGGAGAGGGCAGAGTGGACTCTCCCTGGGGGCCATGGATCCCTGGTCAGTGCAGACCCTGTTGTGTGCCGGCCCCTCGGGCACCGAGATTCCAGCTCCTGGTCTGGCTCCGGGAGGGAGACCAGAGTGTGGCCCCTGCTAGCTCAGATGTGTCACTCTGTCCTGTAGCTACAGCCTGTCCCACCAGCTGAACTCCACCTCCTAGTCGGCCAGCTCATCTTCACGGTCAAGAACAGGCCATCATGAAGGTCAGGGGCCATTGCGTGCCTGGTCAGGCAGGGGACGGCTCACTTTCACCTCAGGGAGTCTCTGGCTGGTCTAGCAGGGGCTCTGGAGGCCTGGCTTTCCAGGTTCTCTGCTGAACAGCTCTGGGACTGGAGCCATTTAACCTCTCCTCGCTGGGCCTCGCTTTCCTCTTCTGTGCAATGGGGTGAGGCTGAATGATCCCTCCCATGGCGGAAACATGTGGAGTGCTGGTGATGGACGTGAGCCGGGCACCGAGCCTGGATTGCAGAGTGCAGAGGGGGATGGTGAGCGGTGTGGGCAGTGAGCACTCCTTCCCCCAAAATCAATTTAGCTCTTCCACGTAGCCGCCAGACCACTGGCTGGGAGCCCAGGAGCAGTGGCCGACCACACTCCTGACACCAGGCCCCTGCGTGTGGCTCTTCCTCAGCACTGGGACACGGTGGGGACCGCGGGACTTGGGGTCAGCTCCTCTCTCTGAGGGAAGGAGACGAAAGAAGGCTTTCCTTGGGGACCCCCAATGCCACATAAGAGGGGAGGAGGCTTCCCCCAAACAGTACTTTGAAATTCTGCTTCTGTTAGAACCTGAGCCTTGGGCTTTGGTTATTTCACTTGCTGGGCTGACGAGATACACTTGTTGTCCAAGACTCCTCCTCAGATGAAGAGCTCTTGCAGGTCCCGGGCATCCTGGAGCCCGGGGTGGGAGAGGGGCCAGTCCCCTCCCAGGCTCCTGCAGGAGACCTGTCCTCCCAAAGGCAGGATGGTTTCGGGTCGTGGTCCTGGGCTAGGGTTGGAGACAGCCTGTCACTGCTCCTGACTCTGGGGTGAGTGGGCCTTTTTTAGGCAAAGCAACACCCACCGAAGGCAGTGGCTTCAGAAAGAACACACTCCTGGGCCCGGTCCCGCCCCAGGGCGGTGGCTGACTTCCCCAGCCCCAGAGGAAGAAGGATAGCCTCTGCTTCCTTGGGCTTTGGTCCTCTGACCCACGAGCAAGCACTGAAAAGTTTCTAGCCCTCCTCTGGAAGCGCACCATCCCTGAGCGGGCCAGTCACGGTCCACACACGAAGACGGACAACGTGCTAAGTAAGTGCAGGAGGTGATCCTGTTCAAATGGCCTGCGGGGCGGTGGGGTTGCTGCTTCTGTGCCCTCCAGTGGGCCGCTTTTCCCTGGATGGAAATTCTCCTGGAGGCGCCTCTCTGTCCTTTGAGCTCCGTTCCTGCTGGTTTCAGGACCAAGGGACTCCAACTGAGCATTGTGCCCCATGTCCTCAGGGCGATGGTGGTCATGGTCTGTTATGATGATCTGGGAGGTTCCTTCAGGTTCCTGCTCCCCTAGGCACAGGTGCGGTAGCGACAAGCCCCAGGGCCATCCCCCAATTTCAGCATTGTGCCCCATGTTCCCCAGGGATGGTGCTAATAGTCCGTTGGGATTGTCTGGGAGGGCCCTCCAGGTCCCCGCTGCCCCCCCAGGCACAGGTGTGGGTGGCAAGAAACCCCAGAGCCGTCCTCAAGCTTCAGCATTGTGCCCCATGTCCTCAGGGATGTTGCTAAGGTTCCATGAGGATCATCTGGGAGGATCCTCCCGGTTCCCGCTTCCCCAGGCACAGGTGTGGTGGCCAAAAGGCCCAGAGCCCTCCCCCAAATTCAGCATTGTGCCCCCGGGGGTGCTGGTGCCGGTCATGGGCTGTCAAGATGGTACAGGAGGATCCTCCAGGTGGGGCTTGGAGCCTGGGTAAACCTGGTCGCACTCAGGTTGCATGAGGAACAGATGAGTTGAGGTCTTCATTTGGAAGAGTCATTTCGCTTTTCCAAAAAGGTCAAGGTCATGGGTCTACTTTAGAATGAAGATAATGACTACTTAAAAACAAGTGTGTGTTTCCCCTTCTCCCAGAAATGGAAGCAGGTGTGCAGGCCATAGGTCGGAGGACCTACTTATCCCCACCTGACAGCACTTCTCTGCTCTGGATCTAGGAGACCCAAGGTTTGGAACATCAGCCTGTGGGTCAGTGATGTAGCATTTCACAGGATGTCAGTGTTCTGAGAAATCAGCAGGTCCATTTGGCACAGTGTCATCTTCCTGTCAGGACTGGCGGTCAAATGTCTCATGAACCCCACACTTCCGGGGATTTCCTCTTTCCTCCCGTTGACCGAGGGTTAGGGTTAGAGTTAGGGTACTGGTTAGGGCATGGGTTAGGGTACGGGTTAGGGTACGGGTTAGAGATAGGGTAGGGGTTAGGGCACGGTTTACCGTACAGGGTAGGGTTTAGGGTTAGGCTACCATTTAGGGTACGGGTTAGGGTTAGGGTACGCTTTAGGGTTTGGGTTCGGTTCAGGGGTAGGGTTAGGCGTTAGTGTTCTGGTAGGTGTTGGGGTTAGGGTACGGGGTAGGTTTAGGGTACAGTTTAAGGTTAGTGTTAGGGACCTCTCCAAATGTTCCGTGCCTGCTATCACAGGAGGCTGGTGCCAAGCTGACAATGCAAGGATGAGCCAGGGGCTGCGCTTGTCATGGAACACAGCTCAGAGGGGCTTGAATCTGCTCTGGGGTCCAGGCAAAGCCACCCCACACCTGCCTGTGTCCCAGCCCCTGTGGGAAGGTAGTAATGAACTGATTCTGACCTTGACCTCTCCCAACACAGGATTCCAGGGGCTCCCATTACTGTTAGGCTCAGGTCCACGGGCCTCGTCTGTGCCCATGCGCTGGGCCGTCCCCACAGTGGCTCCTGGCACACCTGAGTCCTGGTCACACATCTCTGTGGAAACCCCTGCCCTCCAGGTTGGATGGCCAATGTGACGGCCCTGTCAGGAACAGAATGGCACAAAATGCCGGGATGTCATTTCTCAGCTGATGGAGTCTGTGACTTCTCCTGGTTCCCTCTGTCCTGGGTTCATTCTCTGTCCCCTTCTCTGTCTCTGTGTCTGTGTCTCTCATAGGAGCAGACCCGTGGGTTCCATGGGCGATGTGAGAAACCGCAGAAGCCTCCCTTGTCCCCGTTTCCCTCTCCGGTCCTGGTGCCCCATTCCTTCCTAAGGCCTCCTCAACCTGACCGGAGCAGTGATTCTGGATTCTCTTCCACATGGGGACCCTGAGGCTGAAACAAGTAGGGCCCTGACCTTGGTCTTCAGACTGGTGGCCCTGTGCTCTTCCACCTTCTGCGTAGCCAGGTCCTAAGGCCCCCAAGCCCCGAGTCTGTCCTCTGCTGAGAAGGACCTCGAGGGGTTAGAAAACATTTTCCCAAGACTGGGATCACAGGGGGTCGGGGATGGATATCCAAGGCCGAGAGGCACTTCTATAAGACTGTGGCACCCTTGGGACACTACATCTCTGCAGCCCAAGTGACATCAGAGTAAGCTGAGGCCTTTTGTGCTATAGCCCTCCGGACTTGGGGGAGGGTATCTCTTACTACTCCCAAGTTCGCAGGGTGGTGTTGGACACCGGAACCCAGACCTTGTCTTTTCCCAGTGCCCTGGCAACACCCTGGGTCCCTTGGGGAACCCTGACCATCAGCCCGGACTGTCCCCCCGTCCCTATGGGGCCTGGTTCCGGGTCCTGCAGCGACACAGTGAGGAGAGGTGAGCCCAGGCAGGAGCGGGGAGAGGGCAGAGTGGACTCTCCCTGGGGGCCATGGATCCCTGGTCAGTGCAGACCCTGTTGTGTGCCGGCCCCTCGGGCACCGAGATTCCAGCTCCTGGTCTGGCTCCGGGAGGGAGACCAGAGTGTGGCCCCTGCTAGCTCAGATGTGTCACTCTGTCCTGTAGCTACAGCCTGTCCCACCAGCTGAACTCCACCTCCTAGTCGGCCAGCTCATCTTCACGGTCAAGAACAGGCCATCATGAAGGTCAGGGGCCATTGCGTGCCTGGTCAGGCAGGGGACGGCTCACTTTCACCTCAGGGAGTCTCTGGCTGGTCTAGCAGGGGCTCTGGAGGCCTGGCTTTCCAGGTTCTCTGCTGAACAGCTCTGGGACTGGAGCCATTTAACCTCTCCTCGCTGGGCCTCGCTTTCCTCTTCTGTGCAATGGGGTGAGGCTGAATGATCCCTCCCATGGCGGAAACATGTGGAGTGCTGGTGATGGACGTAAGCCGGGCACCGAGCCTGGATTGCAGAGTGCAGAGGGGGATGGTGAGCGGTGTGGGCAGTGAGCACTCCTTCCCCCAAATCAATTTAGCTCTTCCACGTAGCCGCCAGACCACTGGCTGGGAGCCCAGGAGCAGTGGCCGACCACACTCCTGACACCAGGCCCCTGCGTGTGGCTCTTCCTCAGCACTGGGACACGGTGGGGACCGCGGGACTTGGGGTCAGCTCCTCTCTCTGAGGGAAGGAGACGAAAGAAGGCTTTCCTTGGGGACCCCCAATGCCACATAAGAGGGGAGGAGGCTTCCCCCAAACAGTACTTTGAAATTCTGCTTCTGTTAGAACCTGAGCCTTGGGCTTTGGTTATTTCACTTGCTGGGCTGACGAGATACACTTGTTGTCCAAGACTCCTCCTCAGATGAAGAGCTCTTGCAGGTCCCGGGCATCCTGGAGCCCGGGGTGGGAGAGGGGCCAGTCCCCTCCCAGGCTCCTGCAGGAGACCTGTCCTCCCAAAGGCAGGATGGTTTCGGGTCGTGGTCCTGGGCTAGGGTTGGAGACAGCCTGTCACTGCTCCTGACTCTGGGGTGAGTGGGCCTTTTTTAGGCAAAGCAACACCCACCGAAGGCAGTGGCTTCAGAAAGAACACACTCCTGGGCCCGGTCCCGCCCCAGGGCGGTGGCTGACTTCCCCAGCCCCAGAGGAAGAAGGATAGCCTCTGCTTCCTTGGGCTTTGGTCCTCTGACCCACGAGCAAGCACTGAAAAGTTTCTAGCCCTCCTCTGGAAGCGCACCATCCCTGAGCGGGCCAGTCACGGTCCACACACGAAGACGGACAACGTGCTAAGTAAGTGCAGGAGGTGATCCTGTTCAAATGGCCTGCGGGGCGGTGGGGTTGCTGCTTCTGTGCCCTCCAGTGGGCCGCTTTTCCCTGGATGGAAATTCTCCTGGAGGCGCCTCTCTGTCCTTTGAGCTCCGTTCCTGCTGGTTTCAGGACCAAGGGACTCCAACTGAGCATTGTGCCCCATGTCCTCAGGGCGATGGTGGTCATGGTCTGTTATGATGATCTGGGAGGTTCCTTCAGGTTCCTGCTCCCCTAGGCACAGGTGCGGTAGCGACAAGCCCCAGGGCCATCCCCCAATTTCAGCATTGTGCCCCATGTTCCCCAGGGATGGTGCTAATAGTCCGTTGGGATTGTCTGGGAGGGCCCTCCAGGTCCCCGCTGCCCCCCCAGGCACAGGTGTGGGTGGCAAGAAACCCCAGAGCCGTCCTCAAGCTTCAGCATTGTGCCCCATGTCCTCAGGGATGTTGCTAAGGTTCCATGAGGATCATCTGGGAGGATCCTCCCGGTTCCCGCTTCCCCAGGCACAGGTGTTGTGGCCAAAAGGCCCAGAGCCCTCCCCCAAATTCAGCATTGTGCCCCCGGGGGTGCTGGTGCCGGTCATGGGCTGTCAAGATGGTACAGGAGGATCCTCCAGGTGGGGCTTGGAGCCTGGGTAAACCTGGTCGCACTCAGGTTGCATGAGGAACAGATGAGTTGAGGTCTTCATTTGGAAGATTCATTTCGCTTTTCCAAAAAGGTCAAGGTCATGGGTCTACTTTAGAATGAAGATAATGACTACTTAAAAACAAGTGTGTGTTTCCCCTTGTCCCAGAAATGGAAGCAGGTGTGCAGGCCATAGGTCGGAGGACCTACTGATCCCCACCTGACAGCACTTCTCTGCTCTGGATCTAGGAGACCCAAGGTTTGGAACATCAGCCTGTGGGTCAGTGATGTAGCATTTCACAGGATGTCAGTGTTCTGAGAAATCAGCAGGTCCATTTGGCACAGTGTCATCTTCCTGTCAGGACTGGCGGTCAAATGTCTCATGAACCCCACACTTCCGGGGCTTTCCTCTTTCCTCCCGTTGACCGAGGGTTAGGGTTAGAGTTAGGGTACTGGTTAGGGCATGGGTTAGGGTACGGGTTAGGGTACGGGTTAGAGATAGGGTAGGGGTTAGGGCACGGTTTACCGTACAGGGTAGGGTTTAGGGTTAGGCTACCATTTAGGGTACGGGTTAGGGTTAGTGTACGCTTTAGGGTTTGGGTTCGGTTCAGGGGTAGGGTTAGGCGTTAGTGTTCTGGTAGGTGTTGGGTTTAGGGTACGGGGTAGGTTTAGGGTACAGTTTAAGGTTAGTGTTAGGGACCTCTCCAAATGTTCCGTGCCTGCTATCACAGGAGGCTGGTGCCAAGCTGACAATGCAAGGATGAGCCAGGGGCTGCGCTTGTCATGGAACACAGCTCAGAGGGGCTTGAATCTGCTCTGGGGTCCAGGCAAAGCCACCCCACACCTGCCTGTGTCCCAGCCCCTGTGGGAAGGTAGTAATGAACTGATTCTGACCTTGACCTCTCCCAACACAGGATTCCAGGGGCTCCCATTACTGTTAGGCTCAGGTCCACGGGCCTCGTCTGTGCCCATGCGCTGGGCCGTCCCCACAGTGGCTCCTGGCACACCTGAGTCCTGGTCACACATCTCTGTGGAAACCCCTGCCCTCCAGGTTGGATGGCCAATGTGACGGCCCTGTCAGGAACAGAATGGCACAAAATGCCGGGATGTCATTTCTCAGCTGATGGAGTCTGTGACTTCTCCTGGTTCCCTCTGTCCTGGGTTCATTCTCTGTCCCCTTCTCTGTCTCTGTGTCTGTGTCTCTCATAGGAGCAGACCCGTGGGTTCCATGGGCGATGTGAGAAACCGCAGAAGCCTCCCTTGTCCCCGTTTCCCTCTCCGGTCCTGGTGCCCCATTCCTTCCTAAGGCCTCCTCAACCTGACCGGAGCAGTGATTCTGGATTCTCTTCCACATGGGGACCCTGAGGCTGAAACAAGTAGGGCCCTGACCTTGGTCTTCAGACTGGTGGCCCTGTGCTCTTCCACCTTCTGCGTAGCCAGGTCCTAAGGCCCCCAAGCCCCGAGTCTGTCCTCTGCTGAGAAGGACCTCGAGGGGTTAGAAAACATTTTCCCAAGACTGGGATCACAGGGGGTCGGGGATGGATATCCAAGGCCGAGAGGCACTTCTATAAGACTGTGGCACCCTTGGGACACTACATCTCTGCAGCCCAAGTGACATCAGAGTAAGCTGAGGCCTTTTGTGCTATAGCCCTCCGGACTTGGGGGAGGGTATCTCTTACTACTCCCAAGTTCGCAGGGTGGTGTTGGACACCGGAACCCAGACCTTGTCTTTTCCCAGTGCCCTGGCAACACCCTGGGTCCCTTGGGGAACCCTGACCATCAGCCCGGACTGTCCCCCCGTCCCTATGGGGCCTGGTTCCGGGTCCTGCAGCGACACAGTGAGGAGAGGTGAGGCCAGGCAGGAGCGGGGAGAGGGCAGAGTGGACTCTCCCTGGGGGCCATGGATCCCTGGTCAGTGCAGACCCTGTTGTGTGCCGGCCCCTCGGGCACCGAGATTCCAGCTCCTGGTCTGGCTCCGGGAGGGAGACCAGAGTGTGGCCCCTGCTAGCTCAGATGTGTCACTCTGTCCTGTAGCTACAGCCTGTCCCACCAGCTGAACTCCACCTCCTAGTCGGCCAGCTCATCTTCACGGTCAAGAACAGGCCATCATGAAGGTCAGGGGCCATTGCGTGCCTGGTCAGGCAGGGGACGGCTCACTTTCACCTCAGGGAGTCTCTGGCTGGTCTAGCAGGGGCTCTGGAGGCCTGGCTTTCCAGGTTCTCTGCTGAACAGCTCTGGGACTGGAGCCATTTAACCTCTCCTCGCTGGGCCTCGCTTTCCTCTTCTGTGCAATGGGGTGAGGCTGAATGATCCCTCCCATGGCGGAAACATGTGGAGTGCTGGTGATGGACGTGAGCCGGGCACCGAGCCTGGATTGCAGAGTGCAGAGGGGGATGGTGAGCGGTGTGGGCAGTGAGCACTCCTTCCCCCAAAATCAATTTAGCTCTTCCACGTAGCCGCCAGACCACTGGCTGGGAGCCCAGGAGCAGTGGCCGACCACACTCCTGACACCAGGCCCCTGCGTGTGGCTCTTCCTCAGCACTGGGACACGGTGGGGACCGCGGGACTTGGGGTCAGCTCCTCTCTCTGAGGGAAGGAGACGAAAGAAGGCTTTCCTTGGGGACCCCCAATGCCACATAAGAGGGGAGGAGGCTTCCCCCAAACAGTACTTTGAAATTCTGCTTCTGTTAGAACCTGAGCCTTGGGCTTTGGTTATTTCACTTGCTGGGCTGACGAGATACACTTGTTGTCCAAGACTCCTCCTCAGATGAAGAGCTCTTGCAGGTCCCGGGCATCCTGGAGCCCGGGGTGGGAGAGGGGCCAGTCCCCTCCCAGGCTCCTGCAGGAGACCTGTCCTCCCAAAGGCAGGATGGTTTCGGGTCGTGGTCCTGGGCTAGGGTTGGAGACAGCCTGTCACTGCTCCTGACTCTGGGGTGAGTGGGCCTTTTTTAGGCAAAGCAACACCCACCGAAGGCAGTGGCTTCAGAAAGAACACACTCCTGGGCCCGGTCCCGCCCCAGGGCGGTGGCTGACTTCCCCAGCCCCAGAGGAAGAACGATAGCCTCTGCTTCCTTGGGCTTTGGTCCTCTGACCCACGAGCAAGCACTGAAAAGTTTCTAGCCCTCCTCTGGAAGCGCACCATCCCTGAGCGGGCCAGTCACGGTCCACACACGAAGACGGACAACGTGCTAAGTAAGTGCAGGAGGTGATCCTGTTCAAATGGCCTGCGGGGCGGTGGGGTTGCTGCTTCTGTGCCCTCCAGTGGGCCGCTTTTCCCTGGATGGAAATTCTCCTGGAGGCGCCTCTCTGTCCTTTGAGCTCCGTTCCTGCTGGTTTCAGGACCAAGGGACTCCAACTGAGCATTGTGCCCCATGTCCTCAGGGCGATGGTGGTCATGGTCTGTTATGATGATCTGGGAGGTTCCTTCAGGTTCCTGCTCCCCTAGGCAGAGGTGCGGTAGCGACAAGCCCCAGGGCCATCCCCCAATTTCAGCATTGTGCCCCATGTTCCCCAGGGATGGTGCTAATAGTCCGTTGGGATTGTCTGGGAGGGCCCTCCAGGTCCCCGCTGCCCCCCCAGGTACAGGTGTGGGTGGCAAGAAACCCCAGAGCCGTCCTCAAGCTTCAGCATTGTGCCCCATGTCCTCAGGGATGTTGCTAAGGTTCCATGAGGATCATCTGGGAGGATCCTCCCGGTTCCCGCTTCCCCAGGCACAGGTGTGGTGGCCAAAAAGCCCAGAGCCCTCCCCCAAATTCAGCATTGTGCCCCCGGGGGTGCTGGTGCCGGTCATGGGCTGTCAAGATGGTACAGGAGGATCCTCCAGGTCGGGCTTGGAGCCTGGGTAAACCTGGTCGCACTCAGGTTGCATGAGGAACAGATGAGTTGAGGTCTTCATTTGGAAGAGTCATTTCGCTTTTCCAAAAAGGTCAAGGTCATGGGTCTACTTTAGAATGAAGATAATGACTACTTAAAAACAAGTGTGTGTTTCCCCTTCTCCCAGAAATGGAAGCAGGTGTGCAGGCCATAGGTCGGAGGACCTACTGATCCCCACCTGACAGCACTTCTCTGCTCTGGATCTAGGAGACCCAAGGTTTGGAACATCAGCCTGTGGGTCAGTGATGTAGCATTTCACAGGATGTCAGTGTTCTGAGAAATCAGCAGGTCCATTTGGCACAGTGTCATCTTCCTGTCAGGACTGGCGGTCAAATGTCTCATGAACCCCACACTTCCGGGGATTTCCTCTTTCCTCCCGTTGACCGAGGGTTAGGGTTAGAGTTAGGGTACTGGTTAGGGCATGGGTTAGGGTACGGGTTAGGGTACGGGTTAGAGATAGGGTAGGGGTTAGGGCACGGTTTACCGTACAGGGTAGGGTTTAGGGTTAGGCTACCATTTAGGGTACGGGTTAGGGTTAGGGTACGCTTTAGGGTTTGGGTTCGGTTCAGGGGTAGGGTTAGGCGTTAGTGTTCTGGTAGGTGTTGGGGTTAGGGTACGGGGTAGGTTTAGGGTACAGTTTAAGGTTAGTGTTAGGGACCTCTCCAAATGTTCCGTGCCTGCTATCACAGGAGGCTGGTGCCAAGCTGACAATGCAAGGATGAGCCAGGGGCTGCGCTTGTCATGGAACACAGCTCAGAGGGGCTTGAATCTGCTCTGGGGTCCAGGCAAAGCCACCCCACACCTGCCTGTGTCCCAGCCCCTGTGGGAAGGTAGTAATGAACTGATTCTGACCTTGACCTCTCCCAACACAGGATTCCAGGGGCTCCCATTACTGTTAGGCTCAGGTCCACGGGCCTCGTCTGTGCCCATGCGCTGGGCCGTCCCCACAGTGGCTCCTGGCACACCTGAGTCCTGGTCACACATCTCTGTGGAAACCCCTGCCCTCCAGGTTGGATGGCCAATGTGACGGCCCTGTCAGGAACAGAATGGCACAAAATGCCGGGATGTCATTTCTCAGCTGATGGAGTCTGTGACTTCTCCTGGTTCCCTCTGTCCTGGGTTCATTCTCTGTCCCCTTCTCTGTCTCTGTGTCTGTGTCTCTCATAGGAGCAGACCCGTGGGTTCCATGGGCGATGTGAGAAACCGCAGAAGCCTCCCTTGTCCCCGTTTCCCTCTCCGGTCCTGGTGCCCCATTCCTTCCTAAGGCCTCCTCAACCTGACCGGAGCAGTGATTCTGGATTCTCTTCCACATGGGGACCCTGAGGCTGAAACAAGTAGGGCCCTGACCTTGGTCTTCAGACTGGTGGCCCTGTGCTCTTCCACCTTCTGCGTAGCCAGGTCCTAAGGCCCCCAAGCCCCGAGTCTGTCCTCTGCTGAGAAGGACCTCGAGGGGTTAGAAAACATTTTCCCAAGACTGGGATCACAGGGGGTCGGGGATGGATATCCAAGGCCGAGAGGCACTTCTATAAGACTGTGGCACCCTTGGGACACTACATCTCTGCAGCCCAAGTGACATCAGAGTAAGCTGAGGCCTTTTGTGCTATAGCCCTCCGGACTTGGGGGAGGGTATCTCTTACTACTCCCAAGTTCGCAGGGTGGTGTTGGACACCGGAACCCAGACCTTGTCTTTTCCCAGTGCCCTGGCAACACCCTGGGTCCCTTGGGGAACCCTGACCATCAGCCCGGACTGTCCCCCCGTCCCTATGGGGCCTGGTTCCGGGTCCTGCAGCGACACAGTGAGGAGAGGTGAGGCCAGGCAGGAGCGGGGAGAGGGCAGAGTGGACTCTCCCTGGGGGCCATGGATCCCTGGTCAGTGCAGACCCTGTTGTGTGCCGGCCCCTCGGGCACCGAGATTCCAGCTCCTGGTCTGGCTCCGGGAGGGAGACCAGAGTGTGGCCCCTGCTAGCTCAGATGTGTCACTCTGTCCTGTAGCTACAGCCTGTCCCACCAGCTGAACTCCACCTCCTAGTCGGCCAGCTCATCTTCACGGTCAAGAACAGGCCATCATGAAGGTCAGGGGCCATTGCGTGCCTGGTCAGGCAGGGGACGGCTCACTTTCACCTCAGGTAGTCTCTGGCTGGTCTAGCAGGGGCTCTGGAGGCCTGGCTTTCCAGGTTCTCTGCTGAACAGCTCTGGGACTGGAGCCATTTAACCTCTCCTCGCTGGGCCTCGCTTTCCTCTTCTGTGCAATGGGGTGAGGCTGAATGATCCCTCCCATGGCGGAAACATGTGGAGTGCTGGTGATGGACGTAAGCCGGGCACCGAGCCTGGATTGCAGAGTGCAGAGGGGGATGGTGAGCGGTGTGGGCAGTGAGCACTCCTTCCCCCAAAATCAATTTAGCTCTTCCACGTAGCCGCCAGACCACTGGCTGGGAGCCCAGGAGCAGTGGCCGACCACACTCCTGACACCAGGCCCCTGCGTGTGGCTCTTCCTCAGCACTGGGACACGGTGGGGACCGCGGGACTTGGGGTCAGCTCCTCTCTCTGAGGGAAGGAGACGAAAGAAGGCTTTCCTTGGGGACCCCCAATGCCACATAAGAGGGGAGGAGGCTTCCCCCAAACAGTACTTTGAAATTCTGCTTCTGTTAGAACCTGAGCCTTGGGCTTTGGTTATTTCACTTGCTGGGCTGACGAGATACACTTGTTGTCCAAGACTCCTCCTCAGATGAAGAGCTCTTGCAGGTCCCGGGCATCCTGGAGCCCGGGGTGGGAGAGGGGCCAGTCCCCTCCCAGGCTCCTGCAGGAGACCTGTCCTCCCAAAGGCAGGATGGTTTCGGGTGGTGGTCCTGGGCTAGGGTTGGAGACAGCCTGTCACTGCTCCTGACTCTGGGGTGAGTGGGCCTTTTTTAGGCAAAGCAACACCCACCGAAGGCAGTGGCTTCAGAAAGAACACACTCCTGGGCCCTGTCCCGCCCCAGGGCGGTGGCTGACTTCCCCAGCCCCAGAGGAAGAAGGATAGCCTCTGCTTCCTTGGGCTTTGGTCCTCTGACCCACGAGCAAGCACTGAAAAGTTTCTAGCCCTCCTCTGGAAGCGCACCATCCCTGAGCGGGCCAGTCACGGTCCACACACGAAGACGGACAACGTGCTAAGTAAGTGCAGGAGGTGATCCTGTTCAAATGGCCTGCGGGTCGGTGGGGTTGCTGCTTCTGTGCCCTCCAGTGGGCCGCTTTTCCCTGGATGGAAATTCTCCTGGAGGCGCCTCTCTGTCCTTTGAGCTCCGTTCCTGCTGGTTTCAGGACCAAGGGACTCCAACTGAGCATTGTGCCCCATGTCCTCAGGGCGATGGTGGTCATGGTCTGTTATGATGATCTGGGAGGTTCCTTCAGGTTCCTGCTCCCCTAGGCACAGGTGCGGTAGCGACAAGCCCCAGGGCCATCCCCCAATTTCAGCATTGTGCCCCATTTTCCCCAGGGATGGTGCTAATAGTCCGTTGGGATTGTCTGGGAGGGCCCTCCAGGTTCCCGCTGCCCCCCCAGGCACAGCTGTGGGTGGCAAGAATCCCCAGAGCCGTCCTCAAGCTTCAGCATTGTGCCCCATGTCCTCAGGGATGTTGCTAAGGTTCCATGAGGATCATCTGGGAGGATCCTCCCGGTTCCCGCTTCCCCAGGCACAGGTGTGGTGGCCAAAAGGCCCAGAGCCCTCCCCCAAATTCAGCATTGTGCCCCCGGGGGTGCTGGTGCCGGTCATGGGCTGTCAAGATGGTACAGGAGGATCCTCCAGGTGGGGCTTGGAGCCTGGGTAAACCTGGTCGCACTCAGGTTGCATGAGGAACAGATGAGTTGAGGTCTTCATTTGGAAGAGTCATTTCGCTTTTCCAAAAAGGTCAAGGTCATGGGTCTACTTTAGAATGAAGATAATGACTACTTAAAAACAAGTGTGTGTTTCCCCTTGTCCCAGAAATGGAAGCAGGTGTGCAGGCCATAGGTCGGAGGACCTACTGATCCCCACCTGACAGCACTTCTCTGCTCTGGATCTAGGAGACCCAAGGTTTGGAACATCAGCCTGTGGGTCAGTGATGTAGCATTTCACAGGATGTCAGTGTTCTGAGAAATCAGCAGGTCCATTTGGCACAGTGTCATCTTCCTGTCAGGACTGGCGGTCAAATGTCTCATGAACCCCACACTTCCGGGGATTTCCTCTTTCCTCCCGTTGACCGAGGGTTAGGGTTAGAGTTAGGGTACTGGTTAGGGCATGGGTTAGGGTACGGGTTAGGGTACGGGTTAGAGATAGGGTAGGGGTTAGGGCACGGTTTACCGTACAGGGTAGGGTTTAGGGTTAGGCTACCATTTAGGGTACGGGTTAGGGTTAGGGTACGCTTTAGGGTTTGGGTTCGGTTCAGGGGTAGGGTTAGGCGTTAGTGTTCTGGTAGGTGTTGGGGTTAGGGTACGGGGTAGGTTTAGGGTACAGTTTAAGGTTAGTGTTAGGGACCTCTCCAAATGTTCCGTGCCTGCTATCACAGGAGGCTGGTGCCAAGCTGACAATGCAAGGATGAGCCAGGGGCTGCGCTTGTCATGGAACACAGCTCAGAGGGGCTTGAATCTGCTCTGGGGTCCAGGCAAAGCCACCCCACACCTGCCTGTGTCCCAGCCCCTGTGGGAAGGTAGTAATGAACTGATTCTGACCTTGACCTCTCCCAACACAGGATTCCAGGGGCTCCCATTACTGTTAGGCTCAGGTCCACGGGCCTCGTCTGTGCCCATGCGCTGGGCCGTCCCCACAGTGGCTCCTGGCACACCTGAGTCCTGGTCACACATCTCTGTGGAAACCCCTGCCCTCCAGGGTGGATGGCCAATGTGACGGCCCTGTCAGGAACAGAATGGCACAAAATGCCGGGATGTCATTTCTCAGCTGATGGAGTCTGTGACTTCTCCTGGTTCCCTCTGTCCTGGGTTCATTCTCTGTCCCCTTCTCTGTCTCTGTGTCTGTGTCTCTCATAGGAGCAGACCCGTGGGTTCCATGGGCGATGTGAGAAACCGCAGAAGCCTCCCTTGTCCCCGTTTCCCTCTCCGGTCCTGGTGCCCCATTCCTTCCTAAGGCCTCCTCAACCTGACCGGAGCAGTGATTCTGGATTCTCTTCCACATGGGGACCCTGAGGCTGAAACAAGTAGGGCCCTGACCTTGGTCTTCAGACTGGTGGCCCTGTGCTCTTCCACCTTCTGCGTAGCCAGGTCCTAAGGCCCCCAAGCCCCGAGTCTGTCCTCTGCTGAGAAGGACCTCGAGGGGTTAGAAAACATTTTCCCAAGACTGGGATCACAGGGGGTCGGGGATGGATATCCAAGGCCGAGAGGCACTTCTATAAGACTGTGGCACCCTTGGGACACTACATCTCTGCAGCCCAAGTGACATCAGAGTAAGCTGAGGCCTTTTGTGCTATAGCCCTCCGGACTTGGGGGAGGGTATCTCTTACTACTCCCAAGTTCGCAGGGTGGTGTTGGACACCGGAACCCAGACCTTGTCTTTTCCCAGTGCCCTGGCAACACCCTGGGTCCCTTGGGGAACCCTGACCATCAGCCCGGACTGTCCCCCCGTCCCTATGGGGCCTGGTTCCGGGTCCTGCAGCGACACAGTGAGGAGAGGTGAGGCCAGGCAGGAGCGGGGAGAGGGCAGAGTGGACTCTCCCTGGGGGCCATGGATCCCTGGTCAGTGCAGACCCTGTTGTGTGCCGGCCCCTCGGGCACCGAGATTCCAGCTCCTGGTCTGGCTCCGGGAGGGAGACCAGAGTGTGGCCCCTGCTAGCTCAGATGTGTCACTCTGTCCTGTAGCTACAGCCTGTCCCACCAGCTGAACTCCACCTCCTAGTCGGCCAGCTCATCTTCACGGTCAAGAACAGGCCATCATGAAGGTCAGGGGCCATTGCGTGCCTGGTCAGGCAGGGGACGGCTCACTTTCACCTCAGGGAGTCTCTGGCTGGTCTAGCAGGGGCTCTGGAGGCCTGGCTTTCCAGGTTCTCTGCTGAACAGCTCTGGGACTGGAGCCATTTAACCTCTCCTCGCTGGGCCTCGCTTTCCTCTTCTGTGCAATGGGGTGAGGCTGAATGATCCCTCCCATGGCGGAAACATGTGGAGTGCTGGTGATGGACGTGAGCCGGGCACCGAGCCTGGATTGCAGAGTGCAGAGGGGGATGGTGAGCGGTGTGGGCAGTGAGCACTCCTTCCCCCAAAATCAATTTAGCTCTTCCACGTAGCCGCCAGACCACTGGCTGGGAGCCCAGGAGCAGTGGCCGACCACACTCCTGACACCAGGCCCCTGCGTGTGGCTCTTCCTCAGCACTGGGACACGGTGGGGACCGCGGGACTTGGGGTCAGCTCCTCTCTCTGAGGGAAGGAGACGAAAGAAGGCTTTCCTTGGGGACCCCCAATGCCACATAAGAGGGGAGGAGGCTTCCCCCAAACAGTACTTTGAAATTCTGCTTCTGTTAGAACCTGAGCCTTGGGCTTTGGTTATTTCACTTGCTGGGCTGACGAGATACACTTGTTGTCCAAGACTCCTCCTCAGATGAAGAGCTCTTGCAGGTCCCGGGCATCCTGGAGCCCGGGGTGGGAGAGGGGCCAGTCCCCTCCCAGGCTCCTGCAGGAGACCTGTCCTCCCAAAGGCAGGATGGTTTCGGGTCGTGGTCCTGGGCTAGGGTTGGAGACAGCCTGTCACTGCTCCTGACTCTGGGGTGAGTGGGCCTTTTTTAGGCAAAGCAACACCCACCGAAGGCAGTGGCTTCAGAAAGAACACACTCCTGGGCCCGGTCCCGCCCCAGGGCGGTGGCTGACTTCCCCAGCCCCAGAGGAAGAAGGATAGCCTCTGCTTCCTTGGGCTTTGGTCCTCTGACCCACGAGCAAGCACTGAAAAGTTTCTAGCCCTCCTCTGGAAGCGCACCATCCCTGAGCGGGCCAGTCACGGTCCACACACGAAGACGGACAACGTGCTAAGTAAGTGCAGGAGGTGATCCTGTTCAAATGGCCTGCGGGGCGGTGGGGTTGCTGCTTCTGTGCCCTCCAGTGGGCCGCTTTTCCCTGGATGGAAATTCTCCTGGAGGCGCCTCTCTGTCCTTTGAGCTCCGTTCCTGCTGGTTTCAGGACCAAGGGACTCCAACTGAGCATTGTGCCCCATGTCCTCAGGGCGATGGTGGTCATGGTCTGTTATGATGATCTGGGAGGTTCCTTCAGGTTCCTGCTCCCCTAGGCACAGGTGCGGTAGCGACAAGCCCCAGGGCCATCCCCCAATTTCAGCATTGTGCCCCATGTTCCCCAGGGATGGTGCTAATAGTCCGTTGGGATTGTCTGGGAGGGCCCTCCAGGTCCCCGCTGCCCCCCCAGGCACAGGTGTGGGTGGCAAGAAACCCCAGAGCCGTCCTCAAGCTTCAGCATTGTGCCCCATGTCCTCAGGGATGTTGCTAAGGTTCCATGAGGATCATCTGGGAGGATCCTCCCGGTTCCCGCTTCCCCAGGCACAGGTGTTGTGGCCAAAAGGCCCAGAGCCCTCCCCCAAATTCAGCATTGTGCCCCCGGGGGTGCTGGTGCCGGTCATGGGCTGTCAAGATGGTACAGGAGGATCCTCCAGGTGGGGCTTGGAGCCTGGGTAAACCTGGTCGCACTCAGGTTGCATGAGGAACAGATGAGTTGAGGTCTTCATTTGGAAGAGTCATTTCGCTTTTCCAAAAAGGTCAAGGTCATGGGTCTACTTTAGAATGAAGATAATGACTACTTAAAAACAAGTGTGTGTTTCCCCTTCTCCCAGAAATGGAAGCAGGTGTGCAGGCCATAGGTCGGAGGACCTACTGATCCCCACCTGACAGCACTTCTCTGCTCTGGATCTAGGAGACCCAAGGTTTGGAACATCAGCCTGTGGGTCAGTGATGTAGCATTTCACAGGATGTCAGTGTTCTGAGAAATCAGCAGGTCCATTTGGCACAGTGTCATCTTCCTGTCAGGACTGGCGGTCAAATGTCTCATGAACCCCACACTTCCGGGGATTTCCTCTTTCCTCCCGTTGACCGAGGGTTAGGGTTAGAGTTAGGGTACTGGTTAGGGCATGGGTTAGGGTACGGGTTAGGGTACGGGTTAGAGATAGGGTAGGGGTTAGGGCACGGTTTACCGTACAGGGTAGGGTTTAGGGTTAGGCTACCATTTAGGGTACGGGTTAGGGTTAGGGTACGCTTTAGGGTTTGGGTTCGGTTCAGGGGTAGGGTTAGGCGTTAGTGTTCTGGTAGGTGTTGGGGTTAGGGTACGGGGTAGGTTTAGGGTACAGTTTAAGGTTAGTGTTAGGGACCTCTCCAAATGTTCCGTGCCTGCTATCACAGGAGGCTGGTGCCAAGCTGACAATGCAAGGATGAGCCAGGGGCTGCGCTTGTCATGGAACACAGCTCAGAGGGGCTTGAATCTGCTCTGGGGTCCAGGCAAAGCCACCCCACACCTGCCTGTGTCCCAGCCCCTGTGGGAAGGTAGTAATGAACTGATTCTGACCTTGACCTCTCCCAACACAGGATTCCAGGGGCTCCCATTACTGTTAGGCTCAGGTCCACGGGCCTCGTCTGTGCCCATGCGCTGGGCCGTCCCCACAGTGGCTCCTGGCACACCTGAGTCCTGGTCACACATCTCTGTGGAAACCCCTGCCCTCCAGGTTGGATGGCCAATGTGACGGCCCTGTCAGGAACAGAATGGCACAAAATGCCGGGATGTCATTTCTCAGCTGATGGAGTCTGTGACTTCTCCTGGTTCCCTCTGTCCTGGGTTCATTCTCTGTCCCCTTCTCTGTCTCTGTGTCTGTGTCTCTCATAGGAGCAGACCCGTGGGTTCCATGGGCGATGTGAGAAACCGCAGAAGCCTCCCTTGTCCCCGTTTCCCTCTCCGGTCCTGGTGCCCCATTCCTTCCTAAGGCCTCCTCAACCTGACCGGAGCAGTGATTCTGGATTCTCTTCCACATGGGGACCCTGAGGCTGAAACAAGTAGGGCCCTGACCTTGGTCTTCAGACTGGTGGCCCTGTGCTCTTCCACCTTCTGCGTAGCCAGGTCCTAAGGCCCCCAAGCCCCGAGTCTGTCCTCTGCTGAGAAGGACCTCGAGGGGTTAGAAAACATTTTCCCAAGACTGGGATCACAGGGGGTCGGGGATGGATATCCAAGGCCGAGAGGCACTTCTATAAGACTGTGGCACCCTTGGGACACTACATCTCTGCAGCCCAAGTGACATCAGAGTAAGCTGAGGCCTTTTGTGCTATAGCCCTCCGGACTTGGGGGAGGGTATCTCTTACTACTCCCAAGTTCGCAGGGTGGTGTTGGACACCGGAACCCAGACCTTGTCTTTTCCCAGTGCCCTGGCAACACCCTGGGTCCCTTGGGGAACCCTGACCATCAGCCCGGACTGTCCCCCCGTCCCTATGGGGCCTGGTTCCGGGTCCTGCAGCGACACAGTGAGGAGAGGTGAGGCCAGGCAGGAGCGGGGAGAGGGCAGAGTGGACTCTCCCTGGGGGCCATGGATCCCTGGTCAGTGCAGACCCTGTTGTGTGCCGGCCCCTCGGGCACCGAGATTCCAGCTCCTGGTCTGGCTCCGGGAGGGAGACCAGAGTGTGGCCCCTGCTAGCTCAGATGTGTCACTCTGTCCTGTAGCTACAGCCTGTCCCACCAGCTGAACTCCACCTCCTAGTCGGCCAGCTCATCTTCACGGTCAAGAACAGGCCATCATGAAGGTCAGGGGCCATTGCGTGCCTGGTCAGGCAGGGGACGGCTCACTTTCACCTCAGGGAGTCTCTGGCTGGTCTAGCAGGGGCTCTGGAGGCCTGGCTTTCCAGGTTCTCTGCTGAACAGCTCTGGGACTGGAGCCATTTAACCTCTCCTCGCTGGGCCTCGCTTTCCTCTTCTGTGCAATGGGGTGAGGCTGAATGATCCCTCCCATGGCGGAAACATGTGGAGTGCTGGTGATGGACGTAAGCCGGGCACCGAGCCTGGATTGCAGAGTGCAGAGGGGGATGGTGAGCGGTGTGGGCAGTGAGCACTCCTTCCCCCAAAATCAATTTAGCTCTTCCACGTAGCCGCCAGACCACTGGCTGGGAGCCCAGGAGCAGTGGCCGACCACACTCCTGACACCAGGCCCCTGCGTGTGGCTCTTCCTCAGCACTGGGACACGGTGGGGACCGCGGGACTTGGGGTCAGCTCCTCTCTCTGAGGGAAGGAGACGAAAGAAGGCTTTCCTTGGGGACCCCCAATGCCACATAAGAGGGGAGGAGGCTTCCCCCAAACAGTACTTTGAAATACTGCTTCTGTTAGAACCTGAGCCTTGGGCTTTGGTTATTTCACTTGCTGGGCTGACGAGATACACTTGTTGTCCAAGACTCCTCCTCAGATGAAGAGCTCTTGCAGGTCCCGGGCATCCTGGAGCCCGGGGTGGGAGAGGGGCCAGTCCCCTCCCAGGCTCCTGCAGGAGACCTGTCCTCCCAAAGGCAGGATGGTTTCGGGTGGTGGTCCTGGGCTAGGGTTGGAGACAGCCTGTCACTGCTCCTGACTCTGGGGTGAGTGGGCCTTTTTTAGGCAAAGCAACACCCACCGAAGGCAGTGGCTTCAGAAAGAACACACTCCTGGGCCCTGTCCCGCCCCAGGGCGGTGGCTGACTTCCCCAGCCCCAGAGGAAGAAGGATAGCCTCTGCTTCCTTGGGCTTTGGTCCTCTGACCCACGAGCAAGCACTGAAAAGTTTCTAGCCCTCCTCTGGAAGCGCACCATCCCTGAGCGGGCCAGTCACGGTCCACACACGAAGACGGACAACGTGCTAAGTAAGTGCAGGAGGTGATCCTGTTCAAATGGCCTGCGGGGCGGTGGGGTTGCTGCTTCTGTGCCCTCCAGTGGGCCGCTTTTCCCTGGATGGAAATTCTCCTGGAGGCGCCTCTCTGTCCTTTGAGCTCCGTTCCTGCTGGTTTCAGGACCAAGGGACTCCAACTGAGCATTGTGCCCCATGTCCTCAGGGCGATGGTGGTCATGGTCTGTTATGATGATCTGGGAGGTTCCTTCAGGTTCCTGCTCCCCTAGGCACAGGTGCGGTAGCGACAAGCCCCAGGGCCATCCCCCAATTTCAGCATTGTGCCCCATGTTCCCCAGGGATGGTGCTAATAGTCCGTTGGGATTGTCTGGGAGGGCCCTCCAGGTTCCCGCTGCCCCCCCAGGCACAGCTGTGGGTGGCAAGAATCCCCAGAGCCGTCCTCAAGCTTCAGCATTGTGCCCCATGTCCTCAGGGATGTTGCTAAGGTTCCATGAGGATCATCTGGGAGGATCCTCCCGGTTCCCGCTTCCCCAGGCACAGGTGTGGTGGCCAAAAGGCCCAGAGCCCTCCCCCAAATTCAGCATTGTGCCCCCGGGGGTGCTGGTGCCGGTCATGGGCTGTCAAGATGGTACAGGAGGATCCTCCAGGTGGGGCTTGGAGCCTGGGTAAACCTGGTCGCACTCAGGTTGCATGAGGAACAGATGAGTTGAGGTCTTCATTTGGAAGAGTCATTTCGCTTTTCCAAAAAGGTCAAGGTCATGGGTCTACTTTAGAATGAAGATAATGACTACTTAAAAACAAGTGTGTGTTTCCCCTTGTCCCAGAAATGGAAGCAGGTGTGCAGGCCATAGGTCGGAGGACCTACTGATCCCCACCTGACAGCACTTCTCTGCTCTGGATCTAGGAGACCCAAGGTTTGGAACATCAGCCTGTGGGTCAGTGATGTAGCATTTCACAGGATGTCAGTGTTCTGAGAAATCAGCAGGTCCATTTGGCACAGTGTCATCTTCCTGTCAGGACTGGCGGTCAAATGTCTCATGAACCCCACACTTCCGGGGATTTCCTCTTTCCTCCCGTTGACCGAGGGTTAGGGTTAGAGTTAGGGTACTGGTTAGGGCATGGGTTAGGGTACGGGTTAGGGTACGGGTTAGAGATAGGGTAGGGGTTAGGGCACGGTTTACCGTACAGGGTAGGGTTTAGGGTTAGGCTACCATTTAGGGTACGGGTTAGGGTTAGGGTACGCTTTAGGGTTTGGGTTCGGTTCAGGGGTAGGGTTAGGCGTTAGTGTTCTGGTAGGTGTTGGGGTTAGGGTACGGGGTAGGTTTAGGGTACAGTTTAAGGTTAGTGTTAGGGACCTCTCCAAATGTTCCGTGCCTGCTATCACAGGAGGCTGGTGCCAAGCTGACAATGCAAGGATGAGCCAGGGGCTGCGCTTGTCATGGAACACAGCTCAGAGGGGCTTGAATCTGCTCTGGGGTCCAGGCAAAGCCACCCCACACCTGCCTGTGTCCCAGCCCCTGTGGGAAGGTAGTAATGAACTGATTCTGACCTTGACCTCTCCCAACACAGGATTCCAGGGGCTCCCATTACTGTTAGGCTCAGGTCCACGGGCCTCGTCTGTGCCCATGCGCTGGGCCGTCCCCACAGTGGCTCCTGGCACACCTGAGTCCTGGTCACACATCTCTGTGGAAACCCCTGCCCTCCAGGTTGGATGGCCAATGTGACGGCCCTGTCAGGAACAGAATGGCACAAAATGCCGGGATGTCATTTCTCAGCTGATGGAGTCTGTGACTTCTCCTGGTTCCCTCTGTCCTGGGTTCATTCTCTGTCCCCTTCTCTGTCTCTGTGTCTGTGTCTCTCATAGGAGCAGACCCGTGGGTTCCATGGGCGATGTGAGAAACCGCAGAAGCCTCCCTTGTCCCCGTTTCCCTCTCCGGTCCTGGTGCCCCATTCCTTCCTAAGGCCTCCTCAACCTGACCGGAGCAGTGATTCTGGATTCTCTTCCACATGGGGACCCTGAAGCTGAAACAAGTAGGGCCCTGACCTTGGTCTTCAGACTGGTGGCCCTGTGCTCTTCCACCTTCTGCGTAGCCAGGTCCTAAGGCCCCCAAGCCCCGAGTCTGTCCTCTGCTGAGAAGGACCTCGAGGGGTTAGAAAACATTTTCCCAAGACTGGGATCACAGGGGGTCGGGGATGGATATCCAAGGCCGAGAGGCACTTCTATAAGACTGTGGCACCCTTGGGACACTACATCTCTGCAGCCCAAGTGACATCAGAGTAAGCTGAGGCCTTTTGTGCTATAGCCCTCCGGACTTGGGGGAGGGTATCTCTTACTACTCCCAAGTTCGCAGGGTGGTGTTGGACACCGGAACCCAGACCTTGTCTTTTCCCAGTGCCCTGGCAACACCCTGGGTCCCTTGGGGAACCCTGACCATCAGCCCGGACTGTCCCCCCGTCCCTATGGGGCCTGGTTCCGGGTCCTGCAGCGACACAGTGAGGAGAGGTGAGGCCAGGCAGGAGCGGGGAGAGGGCAGAGTGGACTCTCCCTGGGGGCCATGGATCCCTGGTCAGTGCAGACCCTGTTGTGTGCCGGCCCCTCGGGCACCGAGATTCCAGCTCCTGGTCTGGCTCCGGGAGGGAGACCAGAGTGTGGCCCCTGCTAGCTCAGATGTGTCACTCTGTCCTGTAGCTACAGCCTGTCCCACCAGCTGAACTCCACCTCCTAGTCGGCCAGCTCATCTTCACGGTCAAGAACAGGCCATCATGAAGGTCAGGGGCCATTGCGTGCCTGGTCAGGCAGGGGACGGCTCACTTTCACCTCAGGGAGTCTCTGGCTGGTCTAGCAGGGGCTCTGGAGGCCTGGCTTTCCAGGTTCTCTGCTGAACAGCTCTGGGACTGGAGCCATTTAACCTCTCCTCGCTGGGCCTCGCTTTCCTCTTCTGTGCAATGGGGTGAGGCTGAATGATCCCTCCCATGGCGGAAACATGTGGAGTGCTGGTGATGGACGTGAGCCGGGCACCGAGCCTGGATTGCAGAGTGCAGAGGGGGATGGTGAGCGGTGTGGGCAGTGAGCACTCCTTCCCCCAAAATCAATTTAGCTCTTCCACGTAGCCGCCAGACCACTGGCTGGGAGCCCAGGAGCAGTGGCCGACCACACTCCTGACACCAGGCCCCTGCGTGTGGCTCTTCCTCAGCACTGGGACACGGTGGGGACCGCGGGACTTGGGGTCAGCTCCTCTCTCTGAGGGAAGGAGACGAAAGAAGGCTTTCCTTGGGGACCCCCAATGCCACATAAGAGGGGAGGAGGCTTCCCCCAAACAGTACTTTGAAATTCTGCTTCTGTTAGAACCTGAGCCTTGGGCTTTGGTTATTTCACTTGCTGGGCTGACGAGATACACTTGTTGTCCAAGACTCCTCCTCAGATGAAGAGCTCTTGCAGGTCCCGGGCATCCTGGAGCCCGGGGTGGGAGAGGGGCCAGTCCCCTCCCAGGCTCCTGCAGGAGACCTGTCCTCCCAAAGGCAGGATGGTTTCGGGTCGTGGTCCTGGGCTAGGGTTGGAGACAGCCTGTCACTGCTCCTGACTCTGGGGTGAGTGGGCCTTTTTTAGGCAAAGCAACACCCACCGAAGGCAGTGGCTTCAGAAAGAACACACTCCTGGGCCCGGTCCCGCCCCAGGGCGGTGGCTGACTTCCCCAGCCCCAGAGGAAGAAGGATAGCCTCTGCTTCCTTGGGCTTTGGTCCTCTGACCCACGAGCAAGCACTGAAAAGTTTCTAGCCCTCCTCTGGAAGCGCACCATCCCTGAGCGGGCCAGTCACGGTCCACACACGAAGACGGACAACGTGCTAAGTAAGTGCAGGAGGTGATCCTGTTCAAATGGCCTGCGGGGCGGTGGGGTTGCTGCTTCTGTGCCCTCCAGTGGGCCGCTTTTCCCTGGATGGAAATTCTCCTGGAGGCGCCTCTCTGTCCTTTGAGCTCCGTTCCTGCTGGTTTCAGGACCAAGGGACTCCAACTGAGCATTGTGCCCCATGTCCTCAGGGCGATGGTGGTCATGGTCTGTTATGATGATCTGGGAGGTTCCTTCAGGTTCCTGCTCCCCTAGGCACAGGTGCGGTAGCGACAAGCCCCAGGGCCATCCCCCAATTTCAGCATTGTGCCCCATGTTCCCCAGGGATGGTGCTAATAGTCCGTTGGGATTGTCTGGGAGGGCCCTCCAGGTCCCCGCTGCCCCCCCAGGCACAGGTGTGGGTGGCAAGAAACCCCAGAGCCGTCCTCAAGCTTCAGCATTGTGCCCCATGTCCTCAGGGATGTTGCTAAGGTTCCATGAGGATCATCTGGGAGGATCCTCCCGGTTCCCGCTTCCCCAGGCACAGGTGTTGTGGCCAAAAGGCCCAGAGCCCTCCCCCAAATTCAGCATTGTGCCCCCGGGGGTGCTGGTGCCGGTCATGGGCTGTCAAGATGGTACAGGAGGATCCTCCAGGTGGGGCTTGGAGCCTGGGTAAACCTGGTCGCACTCAGGTTGCATGAGGAACAGATGAGTTGAGGTCTTCATTTGGAAGATTCATTTCGCTTTTCCAAAAAGGTCAAGGTCATGGGTCTACTTTAGAATGAAGATAATGACTACTTAAAAACAAGTGTGTGTTTCCCCTTGTCCCAGAAATGGAAGCAGGTGTGCAGGCCATAGGTCGGAGGACCTACTGATCCCCACCTGACAGCACTTCTCTGCTCTGGATCTAGGAGACCCAAGGTTTGGAACATCAGCCTGTGGGTCAGTGATGTAGCATTTCACAGGATGTCAGTGTTCTGAGAAATCAGCAGGTCCATTTGGCACAGTGTCATCTTCCTGTCAGGACTGGCGGTCAAATGTCTCATGAACCCCACACTTCCGGGGCTTTCCTCTTTCCTCCCGTTGACCGAGGGTTAGGGTTAGAGTTAGGGTACTGGTTAGGGCATGGGTTAGGGTACGGGTTAGGGTACGGGTTAGAGATAGGGTAGGGGTTAGGGCACGGTTTACCGTACAGGGTAGGGTTTAGGGTTAGGCTACCATTTAGGGTACGGGTTAGGGTTAGTGTACGCTTTAGGGTTTGGGTTCGGTTCAGGGGTAGGGTTAGGCGTTAGTGTTCTGGTAGGTGTTGGGTTTAGGGTACGGGGTAGGTTTAGGGTACAGTTTAAGGTTAGTGTTAGGGACCTCTCCAAATGTTCCGTGCCTGCTATCACAGGAGGCTGGTGCCAAGCTGACAATGCAAGGATGAGCCAGGGGCTGCGCTTGTCATGGAACACAGCTCAGAGGGGCTTGAATCTGCTCTGGGGTCCAGGCAAAGCCACCCCACACCTGCCTGTGTCCCAGCCCCTGTGGGAAGGTAGTAATGAACTGATTCTGACCTTGACCTCTCCCAACACAGGATTCCAGGGGCTCCCATTACTGTTAGGCTCAGGTCCACGGGCCTCGTCTGTGCCCATGCGCTGGGCCGTCCCCACAGTGGCTCCTGGCACACCTGAGTCCTGGTCACACATCTCTGTGGAAACCCCTGCCCTCCAGGTTGGATGGCCAATGTGACGGCCCTGTCAGGAACAGAATGGCACAAAATGCCGGGATGTCATTTCTCAGCTGATGGAGTCTGTGACTTCTCCTGGTTCCCTCTGTCCTGGGTTCATTCTCTGTCCCCTTCTCTGTCTCTGTGTCTGTGTCTCTCATAGGAGCAGACCCGTGGGTTCCATGGGCGATGTGAGAAACCGCAGAAGCCTCCCTTGTCCCCGTTTCCCTCTCCGGTCCTGGTGCCCCATTCCTTCCTAAGGCCTCCTCAACCTGACCGGAGCAGTGATTCTGGATTCTCTTCCACATGGGGACCCTGAGGCTGAAACAAGTAGGGCCCTGACCTTGGTCTTCAGACTGGTGGCCCTGTGCTCTTCCACCTTCTGCGTAGCCAGGTCCTAAGGCCCCCAAGCCCCGAGTCTGTCCTCTGCTGAGAAGGACCTCGAGGGGTTAGAAAACATTTTCCCAAGACTGGGATCACAGGGGGTCGGGGATGGATATCCAAGGCCGAGAGGCACTTCTATAAGACTGTGGCACCCTTGGGACACTACATCTCTGCAGCCCAAGTGACATCAGAGTAAGCTGAGGCCTTTTGTGCTATAGCCCTCCGGACTTGGGGGAGGGTATCTCTTACTACTCCCAAGTTCGCAGGGTGGTGTTGGACACCGGAACCCAGACCTTGTCTTTTCCCAGTGCCCTGGCAACACCCTGGGTCCCTTGGGGAACCCTGACCATCAGCCCGGACTGTCCCCCCGTCCCTATGGGGCCTGGTTCCGGGTCCTGCAGCGACACAGTGAGGAGAGGTGAGGCCAGGCAGGAGCGGGGAGAGGGCAGAGTGGACTCTCCCTGGGGGCCATGGATCCCTGGTCAGTGCAGACCCTGTTGTGTGCCGGCCCCTCGGGCACCGAGATTCCAGCTCCTGGTCTGGCTCCGGGAGGGAGACCAGAGTGTGGCCCCTGCTAGCTCAGATGTGTCACTCTGTCCTGTAGCTACAGCCTGTCCCACCAGCTGAACTCCACCTCCTAGTCGGCCAGCTCATCTTCACGGTCAAGAACAGGCCATCATGAAGGTCAGGGGCCATTGCGTGCCTGGTCAGGCAGGGGACGGCTCACTTTCACCTCAGGGAGTCTCTGGCTGGTCTAGCAGGGGCTCTGGAGGCCTGGCTTTCCAGGTTCTCTGCTGAACAGCTCTGGGACTGGAGCCATTTAACCTCTCCTCGCTGGGCCTCGCTTTCCTCTTCTGTGCAATGGGGTGAGGCTGAATGATCCCTCCCATGGCGGAAACATGTGGAGTGCTGGTGATGGACGTGAGCCGGGCACCGAGCCTGGATTGCAGAGTGCAGAGGGGGATGGTGAGCGGTGTGGGCAGTGAGCACTCCTTCCCCCAAAATCAATTTAGCTCTTCCACGTAGCCGCCAGACCACTGGCTGGGAGCCCAGGAGCAGTGGCCGACCACACTCCTGACACCAGGCCCCTGCGTGTGGCTCTTCCTCAGCACTGGGACACGGTGGGGACCGCGGGACTTGGGGTCAGCTCCTCTCTCTGAGGGAAGGAGACGAAAGAAGGCTTTCCTTGGGGACCCCCAATGCCACATAAGAGGGGAGGAGGCTTCCCCCAAACAGTACTTTGAAATTCTGCTTCTGTTAGAACCTGAGCCTTGGGCTTTGGTTATTTCACTTGCTGGGCTGACGAGATACACTTGTTGTCCAAGACTCCTCCTCAGATGAAGAGCTCTTGCAGGTCCCGGGCATCCTGGAGCCCGGGGTGGGAGAGGGGCCAGTCCCCTCCCAGGCTCCTGCAGGAGACCTGTCCTCCCAAAGGCAGGATGGTTTCGGGTCGTGGTCCTGGGCTAGGGTTGGAGACAGCCTGTCACTGCTCCTGACTCTGGGGTGAGTGGGCCTTTTTTAGGCAAAGCAACACCCACCGAAGGCAGTGGCTTCAGAAAGAACACACTCCTGGGCCCGGTCCCGCCCCAGGGCGGTGGCTGACTTCCCCAGCCCCAGAGGAAGAAGGATAGCCTCTGCTTCCTTGGGCTTTGGTCCTCTGACCCACGAGCAAGCACTGAAAAGTTTCTAGCCCTCCTCTGGAAGCGCACCATCCCTGAGCGGGCCAGTCACGGTCCACACACGAAGACGGACAACGTGCTAAGTAAGTGCAGGAGGTGATCCTGTTCAAATGGCCTGCGGGGCGGTGGGGTTGCTGCTTCTGTGCCCTCCAGTGGGCCGCTTTTCCCTGGATGGAAATTCTCCTGGAGGCGCCTCTCTGTCCTTTGAGCTCCGTTCCTGCTGGTTTCAGGACCAAGGGACTCCAACTGAGCATTGTGCCCCATGTCCTCAGGGCGATGGTGGTCATGGTCTGTTATGATGATCTGGGAGGTTCCTTCAGGTTCCTGCTCCCCTAGGCACAGGTGCGGTAGCGACAAGCCCCAGGGCCATCCCCCAATTTCAGCATTGTGCCCCATGTTCCCCAGGGATGGTGCTAATAGTCCGTTGGGATTGTCTGGGAGGGCCCTCCAGGTCCCCGCTGCCCCCCCAGGCACAGGTGTGGGTGGCAAGAAACCCCAGAGCCGTCCTCAAGCTTCAGCATTGTGCCCCATGTCCTCAGGGATGTTGCTAAGGTTCCATGAGGATCATCTGGGAGGATCCTCCCGGTTCCCGCTTCCCCAGGCACAGGTGTGGTGGCCAAAAGGCCCAGAGCCCTCCCCCAAATTCAGCATTGTGCCCCCGGGGGTGCTGGTGCCGGTCATGGGCTGTCAAGATGGTACAGGAGGATCCTCCAGGTGGGGCTTGGAGCCTGGGTAAACCTGGTCGCACTCAGGTTGCATGAGGAACAGATGAGTTGAGGTCTTCATTTGGAAGAGTCATTTCGCTTTTCCAAAAAGGTCAAGGTCATGGGTCTACTTTAGAATGAAGATAATGACTACTTAAAAACAAGTGTGTGTTTCCCCTTCTCCCAGAAATGGAAGCAGGTGTGCAGGCCATAGGTCGGAGGACCTACTTATCCCCACCTGACAGCACTTCTCTGCTCTGGATCTAGGAGACCCAAGGTTTGGAACATCAGCCTGTGGGTCAGTGATGTAGCATTTCACAGGATGTCAGTGTTCTGAGAAATCAGCAGGTCCATTTGGCACAGTGTCATCTTCCTGTCAGGACTGGCGGTCAAATGTCTCATGAACCCCACACTTCCGGGGATTTCCTCTTTCCTCCCGTTGACCGAGGGTTAGGGTTAGAGTTAGGGTACTGGTTAGGGCATGGGTTAGGGTACGGGTTAGGGTACGGGTTAGAGATAGGGTAGGGGTTAGGGCACGGTTTACCGTACAGGGTAGGGTTTAGGGTTAGGCTACCATTTAGGGTACGGGTTAGGGTTAGGGTACGCTTTAGGGTTTGGGTTCGGTTCAGGGGTAGGGTTAGGCGTTAGTGTTCTGGTAGGTGTTGGGGTTAGGGTACGGGGTAGGTTTAGGGTACAGTTTAAGGTTAGTGTTAGGGACCTCTCCAAATGTTCCGTGCCTGCTATCACAGGAGGCTGGTGCCAAGCTGACAATGCAAGGATGAGCCAGGGGCTGCGCTTGTCATGGAACACAGCTCAGAGGGGCTTGAATCTGCTCTGGGGTCCAGGCAAAGCCACCCCACACCTGCCTGTGTCCCAGCCCCTGTGGGAAGGTAGTAATGAACTGATTCTGACCTTGACCTCTCCCAACACAGGATTCCAGGGGCTCCCATTACTGTTAGGCTCAGGTCCACGGGCCTCGTCTGTGCCCATGCGCTGGGCCGTCCCCACAGTGGCTCCTGGCACACCTGAGTCCTGGCCACACATCTCTGTGGAAACCCCTGCCCTCCAGGTTGGATGGCCAATGTGACGGCCCTGTCAGGAACAGAATGGCACAAAATGCCGGGATGTCATTTCTCAGCTGATGGAGTCTGTGACTTCTCCTGGTTCCCTCTGTCCTGGGTTCATTCTCTGTCCCCTTCTCTGTCTCTGTGTCTGTGTCTCTCATAGGAGCAGACCCGTGGGTTCCATGGGCGATGTGAGAAACCGCAGAAGCCTCCCTTGTCCCCGTTTCCCTCTCCGGTCCTGGTGCCCCATTCCTTCCTAAGGCCTCCTCAACCTGACCGGAGCAGTGATTCTGGATTCTCTTCCACATGGGGACCCTGAGGCTGAAACAAGTAGGGCCCTGACCTTGGTCTTCAGACTGGTGGCCCTGTGCTCTTCCACCTTCTGCGTAGCCAGGTCCTAAGGCCCCCAAGCCCCGAGTCTGTCCTCTGCTGAGAAGGACCTCGAGGGGTTAGAAAACATTTTCCCAAGACTGGGATCACAGGGGGTCGGGGATGGATATCCAAGGCCGAGAGGCACTTCTATAAGACTGTGGCACCCTTGGGACACTACATCTCTGCAGCCCAAGTGACATCAGAGTAAGCTGAGGCCTTTTGTGCTATAGCCCTCCGGACTTGGGGGAGGGTATCTCTTACTACTCCCAAGTTCGCAGGGTGGTGTTGGACACCGGAACCCAGACCTTGTCTTTTCCCAGTGCCCTGGCAACACCCTGGGTCCCTTGGGGAACCCTGACCATCAGCCCGGACTGTCCCCCCGTCCCTATGGGGCCTGGTTCCGGGTCCTGCAGCGACACAGTGAGGAGAGGTGAGGCCAGGCAGGAGCGGGGAGAGGGCAGAGTGGACTCTCCCTGGGGGCCATGGATCCCTGGTCAGTGCAGACCCTGTTGTGTGCCGGCCCCTCGGGCACCGAGATTCCAGCTCCTGGTCTGGCTCCGGGAGGGAGACCAGAGTGTGGCCCCTGCTAGCTCAGATGTGTCACTCTGTCCTGTAGCTACAGCCTGTCCCACCAGCTGAACTCCACCTCCTAGTCGGCCAGCTCATCTTCACGGTCAAGAACAGGCCATCATGAAGGTCAGGGGCCATTGCGTGCCTGGTCAGGCAGGGGACGGCTCACTTTCACCTCAGGGAGTCTCTGGCTGGTCTAGCAGGGGCTCTGGAGGCCTGGCTTTCCAGGTTCTCTGCTGAACAGCTCTGGGACTGGAGCCATTTAACCTCTCCTCGCTGGGCCTCGCTTTCCTCTTCTGTGCAATGGGGTGAGGCTGAATGATCCCTCCCATGGCGGAAACATGTGGAGTGCTGGTGATGGACGTAAGCCGGGCACCGAGCCTGGATTGCAGAGTGCAGAGGGGGATGGTGAGCGGTGTGGGCAGTGAGCACTCCTTCCCCCAAAATCAATTTAGCTCTTCCACGTAGCCGCCAGACCACTGGCTGGGAGCCCAGGAGCAGTGGCCGACCACACTCCTGACACCAGGCCCCTGCGTGTGGCTCTTCCTCAGCACTGGGACACGGTGGGGACCGCGGGACTTGGGGTCAGCTCCTCTCTCTGAGGGAAGGAGACGAAAGAAGGCTTTCCTTGGGGACCCCCAATGCCACATAAGAGGGGAGGAGGCTTCCCCCAAACAGTACTTTGAAATTCTGCTTCTGTTAGAACCTGAGCCTTGGGCTTTGGTTATTTCACTTGCTGGGCTGACGAGATACACTTGTTGTCCAAGACTCCTCCTCAGATGAAGAGCTCTTGCAGGTCCCGGGCATCCTGGAGCCCGGGGTGGGAGAGGGGCCAGTCCCCTCCCAGGCTCCTGCAGGAGACCTGTCCTCCCAAAGGCAGGATGGTTTCGGGTCGTGGTCCTGGGCTAGGGTTGGAGACAGCCTGTCACTGCTCCTGACTCTGGGGTGAGTGGGCCTTTTTTAGGCAAAGCAACACCCACCGAAGGCAGTGGCTTCAGAAAGAACACACTCCTGGGCCCGGTCCCGCCCCAGGGCGGTGGCTGACTTCCCCAGCCCCAGAGGAAGAAGGATAGCCTCTGCTTCCTTGGGCTTTGGTCCTCTGACCCACGAGCAAGCACTGAAAAGTTTCTAGCCCTCCTCTGGAAGCGCACCATCCCTGAGCGGGCCAGTCACGGTCCACACACGAAGACGGACAACGTGCTAAGTAAGTGCAGGAGGTGATCCTGTTCAAATGGCCTGCGGGGCGGTGGGGTTGCTGCTTCTGTGCCCTCCAGTGGGCCGCTTTTCCCTGGATGGAAATTCTCCTGGAGGCGCCTCTCTGTCCTTTGAGCTCCGTTCCTGCTGGTTTCAGGACCAAGGGACTCCAACTGAGCATTGTGCCCCATGTCCTCAGGGCGATGGTGGTCATGGTCTGTTATGATGATCTGGGAGGTTCCTTCAGGTTCCTGCTCCCCTAGGCACAGGTGCGGTAGCGACAAGCCCCAGGGCCATCCCCCAATTTCAGCATTGTGCCCCATGTTCCCCAGGGATGGTGCTAATAGTCCGTTGGGATTGTCTGGGAGGGCCCTCCAGGTCCCCGCTGCCCCCCCAGGCACAGGTGTGGGTGGCAAGAAACCCCAGAGCCGTCCTCAAGCTTCAGCATTGTGCCCCATGTCCTCAGGGATGTTGCTAAGGTTCCATGAGGATCATCTGGGAGGATCCTCCCGGTTCCCGCTTCCCCAGGCACAGGTGTTGTGGCCAAAAGGCCCAGAGCCCTCCCCCAAATTCAGCATTGTGCCCCCGGGGGTGCTGGTGCCGGTCATGGGCTGTCAAGATGGTACAGGAGGATCCTCCAGGTGGGGCTTGGAGCCTGGGTAAACCTGGTCGCACTCAGGTTGCATGAGGAACAGATGAGTTGAGGTCTTCATTTGGAAGATTCATTTCGCTTTTCCAAAAAGGTCAAGGTCATGGGTCTACTTTAGAATGAAGATAATGACTACTTAAAAACAAGTGTGTGTTTCCCCTTGTCCCAGAAATGGAAGCAGGTGTGCAGGCCATAGGTCGGAGGACCTACTGATCCCCACCTGACAGCACTTCTCTGCTCTGGATCTAGGAGACCCAAGGTTTGGAACATCAGCCTGTGGGTCAGTGATGTAGCATTTCACAGGATGTCAGTGTTCTGAGAAATCAGCAGGTCCATTTGGCACAGTGTCATCTTCCTGTCAGGACTGGCGGTCAAATGTCTCATGAACCCCACACTTCCGGGGCTTTCCTCTTTCCTCCCGTTGACCGAGGGTTAGGGTTAGAGTTAGGGTACTGGTTAGGGCATGGGTTAGGGTACGGGTTAGGGTACGGGTTAGAGATAGGGTAGGGGTTAGGGCACGGTTTACCGTACAGGGTAGGGTTTAGGGTTAGGCTACCATTTAGGGTACGGGTTAGGGTTAGTGTACGCTTTAGGGTTTGGGTTCGGTTCAGGGGTAGGGTTAGGCGTTAGTGTTCTGGTAGGTGTTGGGTTTAGGGTACGGGGTAGGTTTAGGGTACAGTTTAAGGTTAGTGTTAGGGACCTCTCCAAATGTTCCGTGCCTGCTATCACAGGAGGCTGGTGCCAAGCTGACAATGCAAGGATGAGCCAGGGGCTGCGCTTGTCATGGAACACAGCTCAGAGGGGCTTGAATCTGCTCTGGGGTCCAGGCAAAGCCACCCCACACCTGCCTGTGTCCCAGCCCCTGTGGGAAGGTAGTAATGAACTGATTCTGACCTTGACCTCTCCCAACACAGGATTCCAGGGGCTCCCATTACTGTTAGGCTCAGGTCCACGGGCCTCGTCTGTGCCCATGCGCTGGGCCGTCCCCACAGTGGCTCCTGGCACACCTGAGTCCTGGTCACACATCTCTGTGGAAACCCCTGCCCTCCAGGTTGGATGGCCAATGTGACGGCCCTGTCAGGAACAGAATGGCACAAAATGCCGGGATGTCATTTCTCAGCTGATGGAGTCTGTGACTTCTCCTGGTTCCCTCTGTCCTGGGTTCATTCTCTGTCCCCTTCTCTGTCTCTGTGTCTGTGTCTCTCATAGGAGCAGACCCGTGGGTTCCATGGGCGATGTGAGAAACCGCAGAAGCCTCCCTTGTCCCCGTTTCCCTCTCCGGTCCTGGTGCCCCATTCCTTCCTAAGGCCTCCTCAACCTGACCGGAGCAGTGATTCTGGATTCTCTTCCACATGGGGACCCTGAGGCTGAAACAAGTAGGGCCCTGACCTTGGTCTTCAGACTGGTGGCCCTGTGCTCTTCCACCTTCTGCGTAGCCAGGTCCTAAGGCCCCCAAGCCCCGAGTCTGTCCTCTGCTGAGAAGGACCTCGAGGGGTTAGAAAACATTTTCCCAAGACTGGGATCACAGGGGGTCGGGGATGGATATCCAAGGCCGAGAGGCACTTCTATAAGACTGTGGCACCCTTGGGACACTACATCTCTGCAGCCCAAGTGACATCAGAGTAAGCTGAGGCCTTTTGTGCTATAGCCCTCCGGACTTGGGGGAGGGTATCTCTTACTACTCCCAAGTTCGCAGGGTGGTGTTGGACACCGGAACCCAGACCTTGTCTTTTCCCAGTGCCCTGGCAACACCCTGGGTCCCTTGGGGAACCCTGACCATCAGCCCGGACTGTCCCCCCGTCCCTATGGGGCCTGGTTCCGGGTCCTGCAGCGACACAGTGAGGAGAGGTGAGGCCAGGCAGGAGCGGGGAGAGGGCAGAGTGGACTCTCCCTGGGGGCCATGGATCCCTGGTCAGTGCAGACCCTGTTGTGTGCCGGCCCCTCGGGCACCGAGATTCCAGCTCCTGGTCTGGCTCCGGGAGGGAGACCAGAGTGTGGCCCCTGCTAGCTCAGATGTGTCACTCTGTCCTGTAGCTACAGCCTGTCCCACCAGCTGAACTCCACCTCCTAGTCGGCCAGCTCATCTTCACGGTCAAGAACAGGCCATCATGAAGGTCAGGGGCCATTGCGTGCCTGGTCAGGCAGGGGACGGCTCACTTTCACCTCAGGGAGTCTCTGGCTGGTCTAGCAGGGGCTCTGGAGGCCTGGCTTTCCAGGTTCTCTGCTGAACAGCTCTGGGACTGGAGCCATTTAACCTCTCCTCGCTGGGCCTCGCTTTCCTCTTCTGTGCAATGGGGTGAGGCTGAATGATCCCTCCCATGGCGGAAACATGTGGAGTGCTGGTGATGGACGTGAGCCGGGCACCGAGCCTGGATTGCAGAGTGCAGAGGGGGATGGTGAGCGGTGTGGGCAGTGAGCACTCCTTCCCCCAAAATCAATTTAGCTCTTCCACGTAGCCGCCAGACCACTGGCTGGGAGCCCAGGAGCAGTGGCCGACCACACTCCTGACACCAGGCCCCTGCGTGTGGCTCTTCCTCAGCACTGGGACACGGTGGGGACCGCGGGACTTGGGGTCAGCTCCTCTCTCTGAGGGAAGGAGACGAAAGAAGGCTTTCCTTGGGGACCCCCAATGCCACATAAGAGGGGAGGAGGCTTCCCCCAAACAGTACTTTGAAATTCTGCTTCTGTTAGAACCTGAGCCTTGGGCTTTGGTTATTTCACTTGCTGGGCTGACGAGATACACTTGTTGTCCAAGACTCCTCCTCAGATGAAGAGCTCTTGCAGGTCCCGGGCATCCTGGAGCCCGGGGTGGGAGAGGGGCCAGTCCCCTCCCAGGCTCCTGCAGGAGACCTGTCCTCCCAAAGGCAGGATGGTTTCGGGTCGTGGTCCTGGGCTAGGGTTGGAGACAGCCTGTCACTGCTCCTGACTCTGGGGTGAGTGGGCCTTTTTTAGGCAAAGCAACACCCACCGAAGGCAGTGGCTTCAGAAAGAACACACTCCTGGGCCCGGTCCCGCCCCAGGGCGGTGGCTGACTTCCCCAGCCCCAGAGGAAGAAGGATAGCCTCTGCTTCCTTGGGCTTTGGTCCTCTGACCCACGAGCAAGCACTGAAAAGTTTCTAGCCCTCCTCTGGAAGCGCACCATCCCTGAGCGGGCCAGTCACGGTCCACACACGAAGACGGACAACGTGCTAAGTAAGTGCAGGAGGTGATCCTGTTCAAATGGCCTGCGGGGCGGTGGGGTTGCTGCTTCTGTGCCCTCCAGTGGGCCGCTTTTCCCTGGATGGAAATTCTCCTGGAGGCGCCTCTCTATCCTTTGAGCTCCGTTCCTGCTGGTTTCAGGACCAAGGGACTCCAACTGAGCATTGTGCCCCATGTCCTCAGGGCGATGGTGGTCATGGTCTGTTATGATGATCTGGGAGGTTCCTTCAGGTTCCTGCTCCCCTAGGCACAGGTGCGGTAGCGACAAGCCCCAGGGCCATCCCCCAATTTCAGCATTGTGCCCCATGTTCCCCAGGGATGGTGCTAATAGTCCGTTGGGATTGTCTGGGAGGGCCCTCCAGGTCCCCGCTGCCCCCCCAGGCACAGGTGTGGGTGGCAAGAAACCCCAGAGCCGTCCTCAAGCTTCAGCATTGTGCCCCATGTCCTCAGGGATGTTGCTAAGGTTCCATGAGGATCATCTGGGAGGATCCTCCCGGTTCCCGCTTCCCCAGGCACAGGTGTGGTGGCCAAAAGGCCCAGAGCCCTCCCCCAAATTCAGCATTGTGCCCCCGGGGGTGCTGGTGCCGGTCATGGGCTGTCAAGATGGTACAGGAGGATCCTCCAGGTGGGGCTTGGAGCCTGGGTAAACCTGGTCGCACTCAGGTTGCATGAGGAACAGATGAGTTGAGGTCTTCATTTGGAAGAGTCATTTCGCTTTTCCAAAAAGGTCAAGGTCATGGGTCTACTTTAGAATGAAGATAATGACTACTTAAAAACAAGTGTGTGTTTCCCCTTCTCCCAGAAATGGAAGCAGGTGTGCAGGCCATAGGTCGGAGGACCTACTTATCCCCACCTGACAGCACTTCTCTGCTCTGGATCTAGGAGACCCAAGGTTTGGAACATCAGCCTGTGGGTCAGTGATGTAGCATTTCACAGGATGTCAGTGTTCTGAGAAATCAGCAGGTCCATTTGGCACAGTGTCATCTTCCTGTCAGGACTGGCGGTCAAATGTCTCATGAACCCCACACTTCCGGGGATTTCCTCTTTCCTCCCGTTGACCGAGGGTTAGGGTTAGAGTTAGGGTACTGGTTAGGGCATGGGTTAGGGTACGGGTTAGGGTACGGGTTAGAGATAGGGTAGGGGTTAGGGCACGGTTTACCGTACAGGGTAGGGTTTAGGGTTAGGCTACCATTTAGGGTACGGGTTAGGGTTAGGGTACGCTTTAGGGTTTGGGTTCGGTTCAGGGGTAGGGTTAGGCGTTAGTGTTCTGGTAGGTGTTGGGGTTAGGGTACGGGGTAGGTTTAGGGTACAGTTTAAGGTTAGTGTTAGGGACCTCTCCAAATGTTCCGTGCCTGCTATCACAGGAGGCTGGTGCCAAGCTGACAATGCAAGGATGAGCCAGGGGCTGCGCTTGTCATGGAACACAGCTCAGAGGGGCTTGAATCTGCTCTGGGGTCCAGGCAAAGCCACCCCACACCTGCCTGTGTCCCAGCCCCTGTGGGAAGGTAGTAATGAACTGATTCTGACCTTGACCTCTCCCAACACAGGATTCCAGGGGCTCCCATTACTGTTAGGCTCAGGTCCACGGGCCTCGTCTGTGCCCATGCGCTGGGCCGTCCCCACAGTGGCTCCTGGCACACCTGAGTCCTGGTCACACATCTCTGTGGAAACCCCTGCCCTCCAGGTTGGATGGCCAATGTGACGGCCCTGTCAGGAACAGAATGGCACAAAATGCCGGGATGTCATTTCTCAGCTGATGGAGTCTGTGACTTCTCCTGGTTCCCTCTGTCCTGGGTTCATTCTCTGTCCCCTTCTCTGTCTCTGTGTCTGTGTCTCTCATAGGAGCAGACCCGTGGGTTCCATGGGCGATGTGAGAAACCGCAGAAGCCTCCCTTGTCCCCGTTTCCCTCTCCGGTCCTGGTGCCCCATTCCTTCCTAAGGCCTCCTCAACCTGACCGGAGCAGTGATTCTGGATTCTCTTCCACATGGGGACCCTGAGGCTGAAACAAGTAGGGCCCTGACCTTGGTCTTCAGACTGGTGGCCCTGTGCTCTTCCACCTTCTGCGTAGCCAGGTCCTAAGGCCCCCAAGCCCCGAGTCTGTCCTCTGCTGAGAAGGACCTCGAGGGGTTAGAAAACATTTTCCCAAGACTGGGATCACAGGGGGTCGGGGATGGATATCCAAGGCCGAGAGGCACTTCTATAAGACTGTGGCACCCTTGGGACACTACATCTCTGCAGCCCAAGTGACATCAGAGTAAGCTGAGGCCTTTTGTGCTATAGCCCTCCGGACTTGGGGGAGGGTATCTCTTACTACTCCCAAGTTCGCAGGGTGGTGTTGGACACCGGAACCCAGACCTTGTCTTTTCCCAGTGCCCTGGCAACACCCTGGGTCCCTTGGGGAACCCTGACCATTAGCCCGGACTGTCCCCCCGTCCCTATGGGGCCTGGTTCCGGGTCCTGCAGCGACACAGTGAGGAGAGGTGAGGCCAGGCAGGAGCGGGGAGAGGGCAGAGTGGACTCTCCCTGGGGGCCATGGATCCCTGGTCAGTGCAGACCCTGTTGTGTGCCGGCCCCTCGGGCACCGAGATTCCAGCTCCTGGTCTGGCTCCGGGAGGGAGACCAGAGTGTGGCCCCTGCTAGCTCAGATGTGTCACTCTGTCCTGTAGCTACAGCCTGTCCCACCAGCTGAACTCCACCTCCTAGTCGGCCAGCTCATCTTCACGGTCAAGAACAGGCCATCATGAAGGTCAGGGGCCATTGCGTGCCTGGTCAGGCAGGGGACGGCTCACTTTCACCTCAGGGAGTCTCTGGCTGGTCTAGCAGGGGCTCTGGAGGCCTGGCTTTCCAGGTTCTCTGCTGAACAGCTCTGGGACTGGAGCCATTTAACCTCTCCTCGCTGGGCCTCGCTTTCCTCTTCTGTGCAATGGGGTGAGGCTGAATGATCCCTCCCATGGCGGAAACATGTGGAGTGCTGGTGATGGACGTGAGCCGGGCACCGAGCCTGGATTGCAGAGTGCAGAGGGGGATGGTGAGCGGTGTGGGCAGTGAGCACTCCTTCCCCCAAAATCAATTTAGCTCTTCCACGTAGCCGCCAGACCACTGGCTGGGAGCCCAGGAGCAGTGGCCGACCACACTCCTGACACCAGGCCCCTGCGTGTGGCTCTTCCTCAGCACTGGGACACGGTGGGGACCGCGGGACTTGGGGTCAGCTCCTCTCTCTGAGGGAAGGAGACGAAAGAAGGCTTTCCTTGGGGACCCCCAATGCCACATAAGAGGGGAGGAGGCTTCCCCCAAACAGTACTTTGAAATTCTGCTTCTGTTAGAACCTGAGCCTTGGGCTTTGGTTATTTCACTTGCTGGGCTGACGAGATACACTTGTTCTCCAAGACTCCTCTTCAGATGAAGAGCTCTTGCAGGTCCCGGGCATCCTGGAGCCCGGGGTGGGAGAGGGGCCAGTCCCCTCCCAGGCTCCTGCAGGAGACCTGTCCTCCCAAAGGCAGGATGGTTTCGGGTCGTGGTCCTGGGCTAGGGTTGGAGACAGCCTGTCACTGCTCCTGACTCTGGGGTGAGTGGGCCTTTTTTAGGCAAAGCAACACCCACCGAAGGCAGTGGCTTCAGAAAGAACACACTCCTGGGCCCGGTCCCGCCCCAGGTCGGTGGCTGACTTCCCCAGCCCCAGAGGAAGAAGGATAGCCTCTGCTTCCTTGGGCTTTGGTCCTCTGACCCACGAGCAAGCACTGAAAAGTTTCTAGCCCTCCTCTGGAAGCGCACCATCCCTGAGCGGGCCAGTCACGGTCCACACACGAAGACGGACAACGTGCTAAGTAAGTGCAGGAGGTGATCCTGTTCAAATGGCCTGCGGGTCGGTGGGGTTGCTGCTTCTGTGCCCTCCAGTGGGCCGCTTTTCCCTGGATGGAAATTCTCCTGGAGGCGCCTCTCTGTCCTTTGAGCTCCGTTCCTGCTGGTTTCAGGACCAAGGGACTCCAACTGAGCATTGTGCCCCATGTCCTCAGGGCGATGGTGGTCATGGTCTGTTATGATGATCTGGGAGTTTCCTTCAGGTTCCTGCTCCCCTAGGCACAGGTGCGGTAGCGACAAGCCCCAGGGCCATCCCCCAATTTCAGCATTGTGCCCCATGTTCCCCAGGGATGTTGCTAATAGTCCGTTGGTATTGTCTGGGAGGGCCCTCCAGGTTCCCGCTGCCCCCCCAGGCACAGGTGTGGGTGGCAAGAAACCCCAGAGCCGTCCTCAAGCTTCAGCATTGTGCCCCATGTCCTCAGGGATGTTGCTAAGGTTCCATGAGGATCATCTGGGAGGATCCTCCCGGTTCCCGCTTCCCCAGGCACAGGTGTGGTGGCCAAAAGGCCCAGAGCCCTCCCCCAAATTCAGCATTGTGCCCCCGGGGGTGCTGGTGCCGGTCATGGGCTGTCAAGATGGTACAGGAGGATCCTCCAGGTGGGGCTTGGAGCCTGGGTAAACCTGGTCGCACTCAGGTTGCATGAGGAACAGATGAGTTGAGGTCTTCATTTGGAAGAGTCGTTTCGCTTTTCCAAAAAGGTCAAGGTCATGGGTCTACTTTAGAATGAAGATAATGACTACTTAAAAACAAGTGTGTGTTTCCCCTTGTCCCAGAAATGGAAGCAGGTGTGCAGGCCATAGGTCGGAGGACCTACTGATCCCCACCTGACAGCACTTCTCTGCTCTGGATCTAGGAGACCCAAGGTTTGGAACATCAGCCTGTGGGTCAGTGATGTAGCATTTCACAGGATGTCAGTGTTCTGAGAAATCAGCAGGTCCATTTGGCACAGTGTCATCTTCCTGTCAGGACTGGCGGTCAAATGTCTCATGAACCCCACACTTCCGGGGATTTCCTCTTTCCTCCCGTTGACCGAGGGTTAGGGTTAGAGTTAGGGTACTGGTTAGGGCATGGGTTAGGGTACGGGTTAGGGTACGGGTTAGAGATAGGGTAGGGGTTAGGGCACGGTTTACCGTACAGGGTAGGGTTTAGGGTTAGGCTACCATTTAGGGTACGGGTTAGGGTTAGGGTACGCTTTAGGGTTTGGGTTCGGTTCAGGGGTAGGGTTAGGCGTTAGTGTTCTGGTAGGTGTTGGGGTTAGGGTACGGGGTAGGTTTAGGGTACAGTTTAAGGTTAGTGTTAGGGACCTCTCCAAATGTTCCGTGCCTGCTATCACAGGAGGCTGGTGCCAAGCTGACAATGCAAGGATGAGCCAGGGGCTGCGCTTGTCATGGAACACAGCTCAGAGGGGCTTGAATCTGCTCTGGGGTCCAGGCAAAGCCACCCCACACCTGCCTGTGTCCCAGCCCCTGTGGGAAGGTAGTAATGAACTGATTCTGACCTTGACCTCTCCCAACACAGGATTCCAGGGGCTCCCATTACTGTTAGGCTCAGGTCCACGGGCCTCGTCTGTGCCCATGCGCTGGGCCGTCCCCACAGTGGCTCCTGGCACACCTGAGTCCTGGTCACACATCTCTGTGGAAACCCCTGCCCTCCAGGTTGGATGGCCAATGTGACGGCCCTGTCAGGAACAGAATGGCACAAAATGCCGGGATGTCATTTCTCAGCTGATGGAGTCTGTGACTTCTCCTGGTTCCCTCTGTCCTGGGTTCATTCTCTGTCCCCTTCTCTGTCTCTGTGTCTGTGTCTCTCATAGGAGCAGACCCGTGGGTTCCATGGGCGATGTGAGAAACCGCAGAAGCCTCCCTTGTCCCCGTTTCCCTCTCCGGTCCTGGTGCCCCATTCCTTCCTAAGGCCTCCTCAACCTGACCGGAGCAGTGATTCTGGATTCTCTTCCACATGGGGACCCTGAGGCTGAAACAAGTAGGGCCCTGACCTTGGTCTTCAGACTGGTGGCCCTGTGCTCTTCCACCTTCTGCGTAGCCAGGTCCTAAGGCCCCCAAGCCCCGAGTCTGTCCTCTGCTGAGAAGGACCTCGAGGGGTTAGAAAACATTTTCCCAAGACTGGGATCACAGGGGGTCGGGGATGGATATCCAAGGCCGAGAGGCACTTCTATAAGACTGTGGCACCCTTGGGACACTACATCTCTGCAGCCCAAGTGACATCAGAGTAAGCTGAGGCCTTTTGTGCTATAGCCCTCCGGACTTGGGGGAGGGTATCTCTTACTACTCCCAAGTTCGCAGGGTGGTGTTGGACACCGGAACCCAGACCTTGTCTTTTCCCAGTGCCCTGGCAACACCCTGGGTCCCTTGGGGAACCCTGACCATCAGCCCGGACTGTCCCCCCGTCCCTATGGGGCCTGGTTCCGGGTCCTGCAGCGACACAGTGAGGAGAGGTGAGGCCAGGCAGGAGCGGGGAGAGGGCAGAGTGGACTCTCCCTGGGGGCCATGGATCCCTGGTCAGTGCAGACCCTGTTGTGTGCCGGCCCCTCGGGCACCGAGATTCCAGCTCCTGGTCTGGCTCCGGGAGGGAGACCAGAGTGTGGCCCCTGCTAGCTCAGATGTGTCACTCTGTCCTGTAGCTACAGCCTGTCCCACCAGCTGAACTCCACCTCCTAGTCGGCCAGCTCATCTTCACGGTCAAGAACAGGCCATCATGAAGGTCAGGGGCCATTGCGTGCCTGGTCAGGCAGGGGACGGCTCACTTTCACCTCAGGGAGTCTCTGGCTGGTCTAGCAGGGGCTCTGGAGGCCTGGCTTTCCAGGTTCTCTGCTGAACAGCTCTGGGACTGGAGCCATTTAACCTCTCCTCGCTGGGCCTCGCTTTCCTCTTCTGTGCAATGGGGTGAGGCTGAATGATCCCTCCCATGGCGGAAACATGTGGAGTGCTGGTGATGGACGTAAGCCGGGCACCGAGCCTGGATTGCAGAGTGCAGAGGGGGATGGTGAGCGGTGTGGGCAGTGAGCACTCCTTCCCCCAAAATCAATTTAGCTCTTCCACGTAGCCGCCAGACCACTGGCTGGGAGCCCAGGAGCAGTGGCCGACCACACTCCTGACACCAGGCCCCTGCGTGTGGCTCTTCCTCAGCACTGGGACACGGTGGGGACCGCGGGACTTGGGGTCAGCTCCTCTCTCTGAGGGAAGGAGACGAAAGAAGGCTTTCCTTGGGGACCCCCAATGCCACATAAGAGGGGAGGAGGCTTCCCCCAAACAGTACTTTGAAATTCTGCTTCTGTTAGAACCTGAGCCTTGGGCTTTGGTTATTTCACTTGCTGGGCTGACGAGATACACTTGTTGTCCAAGACTCCTCCTCAGATGAAGAGCTCTTGCAGGTCCCGGGCATCCTGGAGCCCGGGGTGGGAGAGGGGCCAGTCCCCTCCCAGGCTCCTGCAGGAGACCTGTCCTCCCAAAGGCAGGATGGTTTCGGGTCGTGGTCCTGGGCTAGGGTTGGAGACAGCCTGTCACTGCTCCTGACTCTGGGGTGAGTGGGCCTTTTTTAGGCAAAGCAACACCCACCGAAGGCAGTGGCTTCAGAAAGAACACACTCCTGGGCCCGGTCCCGCCCCAGGGCGGTGGCTGACTTCCCCAGCCCCAGAGGAAGAAGGATAGCCTCTGCTTCCTTGGGCTTTGGTCCTCTGACCCACGAGCAAGCACTGAAAAGTTTCTAGCCCTCCTCTGGAAGCGCACCATCCCTGAGCGGGCCAGTCACGGTCCACACACGAAGACGGACAACGTGCTAAGTAAGTGCAGGAGGTGATCCTGTTCAAATGGCCTGCGGGGCGGTGGGGTTGCTGCTTCTGTGCCCTCCAGTGGGCCGCTTTTCCCTGGATGGAAATTCTCCTGGAGGCGCCTCTCTGTCCTTTGAGCTCCGTTCCTGCTGGTTTCAGGACCAAGGGACTCCAACTGAGCATTGTGCCCCATGTCCTCAGGGCGATGGTGGTCATGGTCTGTTATGATGATCTGGGAGGTTCCTTCAGGTTCCTGCTCCCCTAGGCACAGGTGCGGTAGCGACAAGCCCCAGGGCCATCCCCCAATTTCAGCATTGTGCCCCATGTTCCCCAGGGATGGTGCTAATAGTCCGTTGGGATTGTCTGGGAGGGCCCTCCAGGTTCCTGCTGCCCCCCCAGGCACAGGTGTGGGTGGCAAGAAACCCCAGAGCCGTCCTCAAGCTTCAGCATTGTGCCCCATGTCCTCAGGGATGTTGCTAAGGTTCCATGAGGATCATCTGGGAGGATCCTCCCGGTTCCCGCTTCCCCAGGCACAGGTGTGGTGGCCAAAAGGCCCAGAGCCCTCCCCCAAATTCAGCATTGTGCCCCCGGGGGTGCTGGTGCCGGTCATGGGCTGTCAAGATGGTACAGGAGGATCCTCCAGGTGGGGCTTGGAGCCTGGGTAAACCTGGTCGCACTCAGGTTGCATGAGGAACAGATGAGTTGAGGTCTTCATTTGGAAGAGTCATTTCGCTTTTCCAAAAAGGTCAAGGTCATGGGTCTACTTTAGAATGAAGATAATGACTACTTAAAAACAAGTGTGTGTTTCCCCTTCTCCCAGAAATGGAAGCAGGTGTGCAGGCCATAGGTCGGAGGACCTACTTATCCCCACCTGACAGCACTTCTCTGCTCTGGATCTAGGAGACCCAAGGTTTGGAACATCAGCATGTGGGTCAGTGATGTAGCATTTCACAGGATGTCAGTGTTCTGAGAAATCAGCAGGGCCATTTGGCACAGTGTCATCTTCCTGTCAGGACTGGCGGTCAAATGTCTCATGAACGCCACACTTCCGGGGATTTCCTCTTTCCTCCCGTTGACCGAGGGTTAGGGTTAGAGTTAGGGTACTGGTTAGGGCATGGGTTAGGGTACGGGTTAGGGTACGGGTTAGAGATAGGGTAGGGGTTAGGGCACGGTTTACCGTACAGGGTAGGGTTTAGGGTTAGGCTACCATTTAGGGTACGGGTTAGGGTTAGGGTACGCTTTAGGGTTTGGGTTCGGTTCAGGGGTAGGGTTAGGCGTTAGTGTTCTGGTAGGTGTTGGGGTTAGGGTACGGGGTAGGTTTAGGGTAGAGTTTAAGGTTAGTGTTAGGGACCTCTCCAAATGTTCCGTGCCTGCTATCACAGGAGGCTGGTGCCAAGCTGACAATGCAAGGATGATCCAGGGGCTGCGCTTGTCATGGAACACAGCTCAGAGGGGCTTGAATCTGCTCTGGGGTCCAGGCAAAGCCACCCCACACCTGCCTGTGTCCCAGCCCCTGTGGGAAGGTAGTAATGAACTGATTCTGACCTTGACCTCTCCCAACACAGGATTCCAGGGGCTCCCATTACTGTTAGGCTCAGGTCCACGGGCCTCGTCTGTGCCCATGCGCTGGGCCGTCCCCACAGTGGCTCCTGGCACACCTGAGTCCTGGTCACACATCTCTGTGGAAACCCCTGCCCTCCAGGTTGGATGGCCAATGTGACGGCCCTGTCAGGAACAGAATGGCACAAAATGCCGGGATGTCATTTCTCAGCTGATGGAGTCTGTGACTTCTCCTGGTTCCCTCTGTCCTGGGTTCATTCTCTGTCCCCTTCTCTGTCTCTGTGTCTGTGTCTCTCACAGGAGCAGACCCGTGGGTTCCATGGGCGATGTGAGAAACCGCAGAAGCCTCCCTGGTCCCCGTTTCCCTCTCCGGTCCTGGTGCCCCATTCCTTCCTAAGGCCCCCTCAACCTGACCGGAGCAGTGATTCTGGATTCTCTTCCACATGGGGACCCTGAGGCTGAAACAAGAAGGGCCCTGACCTTGGTCTTCAGACTGGTGGCCCTGTGCTCTTCCACCTTCTGCGTAGCCAGGTCCTAAGGCCCCCAAGCCCCGAGTCTGTCCTCTGCTGAGAAGGACCTCGAGGGGTTAGAAAACATTTTCCCAAGACTGGGATCACAGGGGGTCGGGGATGGATATCCAAGGCCGAGAGGCACTTCTATAAGACTGTGGCACCCTTGGGACACTACATCTCTGCAGCCCAAGTGACATCAGAGTAAGCTGAGGCCTTTTGTGCTATAGCCCTCCGGACTTGGGGGAGGGTATCTCTTACTACTCCCAAGTTCGCAGGGTGGTGTTGGACACCGGAACCCAGACCTTGTCTTTTCCCAGTGCCCTGGCAACACCCTGGGTCCCTTGGGGAACCCTGACCATCAGCCCGGACTGTCCCCCCGTCCCTATGGGGCCTGGTTCCGGGTCCTGCAGCGACACAGTGAGGAGAGGTGAGGCCAGGCAGGAGCGGGGAGAGGGCAGAGTGGACTCTCCCTGGGGGCCATGGATCCCTGGTCAGTGCAGACCCTGTTGTCTGCCGGCCCCTCGGGCACCGAGATTCCAGCTCCTGGTCTGGCTCCGGGAGGGAGACCAGAGTGTGGCCCCTGCTAGCTCAGATGTGTCACTCTGTCCTGTAGCTACAGCCTGTCCCACCAGCTGAACTCCACCTCCTAGTCGGCCAGCTCATCTTCACGGTCAAGAACAGGCCATCATGAAGGTCAGGGGCCATTGCGTGCCTGGTCAGGCAGGGGACGGCTCACTTTCACCTCAGGGAGTCTCTGGCTGGTCTAGCAGGGGCTCTGGAGGCCTGGCTTTCCAGGTTCTCTGCTGAACAGCTCTGGGACTGGAGCCATTTAACCTCTCCTCGCTGGGCCTCGCTTTCCTCTTCTGTGCAATGGGGTGAGGCTGAATGATCCCTCCCATGGCGGAAACATGTGGAGTGCTGGTGATGGACGTGAGCCGGGCACCGAGCCTGGATTGCAGAGTGCAGAGGGGGATGGTGAGCGGTGTGGGCAGTGAGCACTCCTTCCCCCAAAATCAATTTAGCTCTTCCACGTAGCCGCCAGACCACTGGCTGGGAGCCCAGGAGCAGTGGCCGACCACACTCCTGACACCAGGCCCCTGCGTGTGGCTCTTCCTCAGCACTGGGACACGGTGGGGACCGCGGGACTTGGGGTCAGCTCCTCTCTCTGAGGGAAGGAGACGAAAGAAGGCTTTCCTTGGGGACCCCCAATGCCACATAAGAGGGGAGGAGGCTTCCCCCAAACAGTACTTTGAAATTCTGCTTCTGTTAGAACCTGAGCCTTGGGCTTTGGTTGTTTCACTTGCTGGGCTGACGAGATACACTTGTTCTCCAAGACTCCTCCTCAGATGAAGAGCCCTTGCAGGTCCCGGGCATCCTGGAGCCCGGGGTGGGAGAGGGGCCAGTCCCCTCCCAGGCTCCTGCAGGAGACCTGTCCTCCCAAAGGCAGGATGGTTTCGGGTCGTGGTCCTGGGCTAGGGTTGGAGACAGCCTTTCACTGCTCCTGACTCTGGGGTGAGTGGGCCTTTTTTAGGCAAAGCAACACCCACCGAAGGCAGTGGCTTCAGAAAGAACACACTCCTGGGCCCGGTCCCGCCCCAGGTCGGTGGCTGACTTCCTCAGCCCCAGAGGAAGAAGGATAGCCTCTGCTTCCTTGGGCTTTGGTCCTCTGACCCACGAGCAAGCACTGAAAAGTTTCTAGCCCTCCTCTGGAAGCGCACCATCCCTGAGCGGGCCAGTCACGGTCCACACACGAAGACGGACAACGTGCTAAGTAAGTGCAGGAGGTGATCCTGTTCAAATGGCCTGCGGGTCGGTGGGGTTGCTGCTTCTGTGCCCTCCAGTGGGCCGCTTTTCCCTGGATGGAAATTCTCCTGGAGGCGCCTCTCTGTCCTTTGAGCTCCGTTCCTGCTGGTTTCAGGACCAAGGGACTCCAACTGAGCATTGTGCCCCATGTCCTCAGGGCGATGGTGGTCATGGTCTGTTATGATGATCTGGGAGTTTCCTTCAGGTTCCTGCACCCCTAGGCACAGGTGCGGTAGCGACAAGCCCCAGGGCCATCCCCGAATTTCAGCATTGTGCCCCATGTTCCCCAGGGATGGTGCTAATAGTCCGTTGGGATTGTCTGGGAGGGCCCTCCAGGTTCCCGCTGCCCCCCCAGGCACAGGTGTGGGTGGCAAGAATCCCCAGAGCCGTCCTCAAGCTTCAGCATTGTGCCCCATGTCCTCAGGGATGTTGCTAAGGTTCCATGAGGATCATCTGGGAGGATCCTCCCGGTTCCCGCTTCCCCAGGCACAGGTGTGGTGGCCAAAAGGCCCAGAGCCCTCCCCCAAATTCAGCATTGTGCCCCCGGGGGTGCTGGTGCCGGTCATGGGCTGTCAAGATGGTACAGGAGGATCCTCCAGGTGGGGCTTGGAGCCTGGGTCAACCTGGTCGCACTCAGGTTGCATGAGGAACAGATGAGTTGAGGTCTTCATTTGGAAGAGTCATTTCGCTTTTCCAAAAAGGTCAAGGTCATGGGTCTACTTTAGAATGAAGATAATGACTACTTAAAAACAAGTGTGTGTTTCCCCTTCTCCCAGAAATGGAAGCAGGTGTGCAGGCCATAGGTCGGAGGACCTACTGATCCCCACCTGACAGCACTTCTCTGCTCTGGATCTAGGAGACCCAAGGTTTGGAACATCAGCCTGTGGGTCAGTGATGTAGCATTTCACAGGATGTCAGTGTTCTGAGAAATCAGCAGGTCCATTTGGCACAGTGTCATCTTCCTGTCAGGACTGGCGGTCAAATGTCTCATGAACCCCACACTTCCGGGGATTTCCTCTTTCCTCCCGTTGACCGAGGGTTAGGGTTAGAGTTAGGGTACTGGTTAGGGCATGGGTTAGGGTACGGGTTAGGGTACGGGTTAGAGATAGGGTAGGGGTTAGGGCACGGTTTACCGTACAGGGTAGGGTTTAGGGTTAGGCTACCATTTAGGGTACGGGTTAGGGTTAGGGTACGCTTTAGGGTTTGGGTTCGGTTCAGGGGTAGGGTTAGGCGTTAGTGTTCTGGTAGGTGTTGGGCTTAGGGTACGGGGTAGGTTTAGGGTACAGTTTAAGGTTAGTGTTAGGGACCTCTCCAAATGTTCCGTGCCTGCTATCACAGGAGGCTGGTGCCAAGCTGACAATGCAAGGATGAGCCAGGGGCTCCGCTTATCATGGAACACAGCTCAGAGGGGCTTGAATCTGCTCTGGGGTCCAGGCAAAGCCACCCCACAGCTGCCTGTGTCCCAGCCCCTGTGGGAAGGTAGTAATGAACTGATTCTGACCTTGACCTCTCCCAACACAGGATTCCAGGGGCTCCCATTACTGTTAGGCTCAGGTCCACGGGCCTCGTCTGTGCCCATGCGCTGGGCCGTCCCCACAGTGGCTCCTGGCACACCTGAGTCCTGGTCACACATCTCTGTGGAAACCCCTGCCCTCCAGGTTGGATGGCCAATGTGACGGCCCTGTCAGGAACAGAATGGCACAAAATGCCGGGATGTCATTTCTCAGCTGATGGAGTCTGTGACTTCTCCTGGTTCCCTCTGTCCTGGGTTCATTCTCTGTCCCCTTCTCTGTCTCTGTGTCTGTGTCTCTCATAGGAGCAGACCCGTGGGTTCCATGGGCGATGTGAGAAACCGCAGAAGCCTCCCTTGTCCCCGTTTCCCTCTCCGGTCCTGGTGCCCCATTCCTTCCTAAGGCCTCCTCAACCTGACCGGAGCAGTGATTCTGGATTCTCTTCCACATGGGGACCCTGAGGCTGAAACAAGTAGGGCCCTGACCTTGGTCTTCAGACTGGTGGCCCTGTGCTCTTCCACCTTCTGCGTAGCCAGGTCCTAAGGCCCCCAAGCCCCGAGTCTGTCCTCTGCTGAGAAGGACCTCGAGGGGTTAGAAAACATTTTCCCAAGACTGGGATCACAGGGGGTCGGGGATGGATATCCAAGGCCGAGAGGCACTTGTATAAGACTGTGGCACCCTTGGGACACTACATCTCTGCAGCCCAAGTGACATCAGAGTAAGCTGAGGCCTTTTGTGCTATAGCCCTCCGGACTTGGGGGAGGGTATCTCTTACTACTCCCAAGTTCGCAGGGTGGTGTTGGACACCGGAACCCAGACCTTGTCTTTTCCCAGTGCCCTGGCAACACCCTGGGTCCCTTGGGGAACCCTGACCATCAGCCCGGACTGTCCCCCCGTCCGTATGGGGCCTGGTTCCGGGTCCTGCAGCGACACAGTGAGGAGAGGTGAGGCCACGCAGGAGCGGGGAGAGGGCAGAGTGGACTCTCCCTGGGGGCCATGGATCCCTGGTCAGTGCAGACCCTGTTGTGTGCCGGCCCCTCGGGCACCGAGATTCCAGCTCCTGGTCTGGCTCCGGGAGGGAGACCAGAGTGTGGCCCCTGCTAGCTCAGATGTGTCACTCTGTCCTGTAGCTACAGCCTGTCCCACCAGCTGAACTCCACCTCCTAGTCGGCCAGCTCATCTTCACGGTCAAGAACAGGCCATCATGAAGGTCAGGGGCCATTGCGTGCCTGGTCAGGCAGGGGACGGCTCACTTTCACCTCAGGGAGTCTCTGGCTGGTCTAGCAGGGGCTCCGGAGGCCTGGCTTTCCAGGTTCTCTGCTGAACAGCTCTGGGACTGGAGCCATTTAACCTCTCCTCGCTGGGCCTCGCTTTCCTCTTCTGTGCAATGGGGTGAGGCTGAATGATCCCTCCCATGGCGGAAACATGTGGAGTGCTGGTGATGGACGTAAGCCGGGCACCGAGCCTGGATTGCAGAGTGCAGAGGGGGATGGTGAGCGGTGTGGGCAGTGAGCACTCCTTCCCCCAAAATCAATTTAGCTCTTCCACGTAGCCGCCAGACCACTGGCTGGGAGCCCAGGAGCAGTGGCCGACCACACTCCTGACACCAGGCCCCTGCGTGTGGCTCTTCCTCAGCACTGGGACACGGTGGGGACCGCGGGACTTGGGGTCAGCTCCTCTCTCTGAGGGAAGGAGACGAAAGAAGGCTTTCCTTGGGGACCCCCAATGCCACATAAGAGGGGAGGAGGCTTCCCCCAAACAGTACTTTGAAATTCTGCTTCTGTTAGAACCTGAGCCTTGGGCTTTGGTTATTTCACTTGCTGGGCTGACGAGATACACTTGTTGTCCAAGACTCCTCCTCAGATGAAGAGCCCTTGCAGGTCCCGGGCATCCTGGAGCCCGGGGTGGGAGAGGGGCCAGTCCCCTCCCAGGCTCCTGCAGGAGACCTGTCCTCCCAAAGGCAGGATGGTTTCGGGTCGTGGTCCTGGGCTAGGGTTGGAGACAGCCTGTCACTGCTCCTGACTCTGGGGTGAGTGGGCCTTTTTTAGGCAAAGCAACACCCACCGAAGGCAGTGGCTTCAGAAAGAACACACTCCTGGGCCCGGTCCCGCCCCAGGTCGGTGGCTGACTTCCCCAGCCCCAGAGGAAGAAGGATAGCCTCTGCTTCCTTGGGCTTTGGTCCTCTGACCCACGAGCAAGCACTGAAAAGTTTCTAGCCCTCCTCTGGAAGCGCACCATCCCTGAGCGGGCCAGTCACGGTCCACACACGAAGACGGACAACGTGCTAAGTAAGTGCAGGAGGTGATCCTGTTCAAATGGCCTGCGGGTCGGTGGGGTTGCTGCTTCTGTGCCCTCCAGTGGGCCGCTTTTCCCTGGATGGAAATTCTCCTGGAGGCGCCTCTCTGTCCTTTGAGCTCCGTTCCTGCTGGTTTCAGGACCAAGGGACTCCAACTGAGTATTGTGCCCCATGTCCTCAGGGCGATGGTGGTCATGGTCTGTTATGATGATCTGGGAGGTTCCTTCAGGTTCCTGCTCCCCTAGGCACAGGTGCGGTAGCGACAAGCCCCAGGGCCATCCCCCAATTTCAGCATTGTGCCCCATGTTCCCCAGGGATGGTGCTAATAGTCCGTTGGGATTGTCTGGGAGGGCCCTCCAGGTTCCCGGTGCCCCCCCAGGCACAGGTGTGGGTGGCAAGAATCCCCAGAGCCGTCCTCAAGCTTCGGCATTGTGCCCCATGTCCTCAGGGATGTTGCTAAGGTTCCATGAGGATCATCTGGGAGGATCCTCCCGGTTCCCGCTTCCCCGGGCACAGGTGTGGTGGCCAAAAGGCCCAGAGCCCTCCCCCAAATTCAGCATTGTGCCCCCGGGGGTGCTGGTGCCGGTCATGGGCTGTCAAGATGGTACAGGAGGATCCTCCAGGTGGGGCTTGGAGCCTGGGTCAACCTGGTCGCACTCAGGTTGCATGAGGAACAGATGAGTTGAGGTCTTCATTTGGAAGAGTCATTTCGCTTTTCCAAAAAGGTCAAGGTCATGGGTCTACTTTAGAATGAAGATAATGACTACTTAAAAACAAGTGTGTGTTTCCCCTTCTCCCAGAAATGGAAGCAGGTGTGCAGGCCATAGGTCGGAGGACCTACTGATCCCCACCTGACAGCACTTCTCTGCTCTGGATCTAGGAGACCCAAGGTTTGGAACATCAGCCTGTGGGTCAGTGATGTAGCATTTCACAGGATGTCAGTGTTCTGAGAAATCAGCAGGTCCATTTGGCACAGTGTCATCTTCCTGTCAGGACTGGCGGTCAAATGTCTCATGAACCCCACACTTCCGGGGATTTCCTCTTTCCTCCCGTTGACCGAGGGTTAGGGTTAGAGTTAGGGTACTGGTTAGGGCATGGGTTAGGGTACGGGTTAGGGTACGGGATAGAGATAGGGTAGGGGTTAGGGCACGGTTTACCGTACAGGGTAGGGTTTAGGGTTAGGCTACCATTTAGGGTACGGGTTAGGGTTAGGGTACGCTTTAGGGTTTGGGTTCGGTTCAGGGGTAGGGTTAGGCGTTAGTGTTCTGGTAGGTGTTGGGGTTAGGGTACGGGGTAGGTTTAGGGTACAGTTTAAGGTTAGTGTTAGGGACCTCTCCAAATGTTCCGTGCCTGCTATCACAGGAGGCTGGTGCCAAGCTGACAATGCAAGGATGAGCCAGGGGCTGCGCTTGTCATGGAACACAGCTCAGAGGGGCTTGAATCTGCTCTGGGGTCCGGGCAAAGCCACCCCACAACTGCCTGTGTCCCAGCCCCTGTGGGAAGGTAGTAATGAACTGATTCTGACCTTGACCTCTCCCAACACAGGATTCCAGGGGCTCCCATTACTGTTAGGCTCAGGTCCACGGGCCTCGTCTGTGCCCATGCGCTGGGCCGTCCCCACAGTGGCTCCTGGCACACCTGAGTCCTGGTCACACATCTCTGTGGAAACCCCTGCCCTCCAGGTTGGATGGCCAATGTGACGGCCCTGTCAGGAACAGAATGGCACAAAATGCCGGGATTTCATTTCTAAGCTGATGGAGTCTGTGACTTCTCCTGGTTCCCTCTGTCCTGGGTTCATTCTCTGTCCCCTTCTCTGTCTCTGTGTCTGTGTCTCTCACAGGAGCAGACCCGTGGGTTCCATGGGCGATGTGAGAAACCGCAGAAGCCTCCCTTGTCCCCGTTTCCCTCTCCGGTCCTGGTGCCCCATTCCTTCCTAAGGCCTCCTCAACCTGACCGGAGCAGTGATTCTGGATTCTCTTCCACATGGGGACCCTGAGGCTGAAACAAGAAGGGCCCTGACCTTGGTCTTCAGACTGGTGGCCCTGTGCTCTTCCACCTTCTGCGTAGCCAGGTCCTAAGGCCCCCAAGCCCCGAGTCTGTCCTCTGCTGAGAAGGACCTCGAGGGGTTAGAAAACATTTTCCCAAGACTGGGATCACAGGGGGTCGGGGATGGATATCCAAGGCCGAGAGGCACTTCTATAAGACTGTGGCACCCTTGGGACACTACATCTCTGCAGCCCAAGTGACATCAGAGTAAGCTCAGGCCTTTTGTGCTATAGCCCTCCGGACTTGGGGGAGGGTATCTCTTACTACTCCCAAGTTCGCAGGGTGGTGTTGGACACCGGAACCCAGACCTTGTCTTTTCCCAGTGCCCTGGCAACACCCTGGGTCCCTTGGGGAACCCTGACCATCAGCCCGGACTGTCCCCCCGACCCTATGGGGCCTGGTTCCGGGTCCTGCAGCGACACAGTGAGGAGAGGTGAGGCCAGGCAGGAGCGGGGAGAGGGCAGAGTGGACTCTCCCTGGGGGCCATGGATCCCTGGTCAGTGCAGACCCTGTTGTGTGCCGGCCCCTCGGGCACCGAGATTCCAGCTCCTGGTCTGGCTCCGGGAGGGAGACCAGAGTGTGGCCCCTGCTAGCTCAGATGTGTCACTCTGTCCTGTAGCTACAGCCTGTCCCACCAGCTGAACTCCACCTCCTAGTTGGCCAGCTCATCTTCACGGTCAAGAACAGGCCATCATGAAGGTCAGGGGCCATTGCGTGCCTGGTCAGGCAGGGGACGGCTCACTTTCACCTCAGGGAGTCTCTGGCTGGTCTAGCAGGGGCTCTGGAGGCCTGGCTTTCCAAGTTCTCTGCTGAACAGCTCTGGGACTGGAGCCATTTAACCTCTCCTCGCTGGGCCTCGCTTTCCTCTTCTGTGCAATGGGGTGAGGCTAAATGATCCCTCCCATGGCGGAAACATGTGGAGTGCTGGTGATGGACGTAAGCCGGGCACCGAGCCTGGATTGCAGAGTGCAGAGGGGGATGGTGAGCGGTGTGGGCAGTGAGCACTCCTTCCCCCAAAATCAATTTAGCTCTTCCACGTAGCCGCCAGACCACTGGCTGGGAGCCCAGGAGCAGTGGCCGACCACACTCCTGACACCAGGCCCCTGCGTGTGGCTCTTCCTCAGCACTGGGACACGGTGGGGACCGCGGGACTTGGGGTCAGCTCCTCTCTCTGAGGGAAGGAGACGAAAGAAGGCTTTCCTTGGGGACCCCCAATGCCACATAAGAGGGGAGGAGGCTTCCCCCAAACAGTACTTTGAAATTCTGCTTCTGTTAGAACCTGAGCCTTGGGCTTTGGTTATTTCACTTGCTGGGCTGACGAGATACACTTGTTCTCCAAGACTCCTCCTCAGATGAAGAGCTCTTGCAGGTCCCGGGCATCCTGGAGCCCGGGGTGGGAGAGGGGCCAGTCCCCTCCCAGGCTCCTGCAGGAGACCTGTCCTCCCAAAGGCAGGATGGTTTCGGGTCGTGGTCCTGGGCTAGGGTTGGAGACAGCCTGTCACTGCTCCTGACTCTGGGGTGAGTGGGCCTTTTTTAGGCAAAGCAACACCCACCGAAGGCAGTGGCTTCAGAAAGAACACACTCCTGGGCCCGGTCCCGCCCCAGGGCGGTGGCTGACTTCCCCAGCCCCAGAGGAAGAAGGATAGCCTCTGCTTCCTTGGGCTTTGGTCCTCTGACCCACGAGCAAGCACTGAAAAGTTTCTAGCCCTCCTCTGGAAGCGCACCATCCCTGAGCGGGCCAGTCACGGTCCACACACGAAGACGGACAACGTGCTAAGTAAGTGCAGGAGGTGATCCTGTTCAAATGGCCTGCGGGTCGGTGGGGTTGCTGCTTCTGTGCCCTCCAGTGGGCCGCTTTTCCCTGGATGGAAATTCTCCGGGAGGCGCCTCTCTGTCCTTTGAGCTCCGTTCCTGCTGGTTTCAGGACCAAGGGACTCCAACTGAGCATTGTGCCCCATGTCCTCAGGGCGATGGTGGTCATGGTCTGTTATGATGATCTGGGAGGTTCCTTCAGGTTCCTGCTCCCCTAGGCACAGGTGCGGTAGCGACAAGCCCCAGGGCCATCCCCCAATTTCAGCTTTGTGCCCCATGTTCCCCAGGGATGGTGCTAATAGTCCGTTGGGATTGTCTGGGAGGGCCCTCCAGGTTCCCGCTGCCCCCCCAGGCACAGGTGTGGGTGGCAAGAATCCCCAGAGCCGTCCTCAAGCTTCAGCATTGTGCCCCATGTCCTCAGGGATGTTGCTAAGGTTCCATGAGGATCATCTGGGAGGATCCTCCCGGTTCCCGCTTCCCCAGGCACAGGTGTGGTGGCCAAAAGGCCCAGAGCCCTCCCCCAAATTCAGCATTGTGCCCCCGGGGGTGCTGGTGCCGGTCATGGGCTGTCAAGATGGTACAGGAGGATCCTCCAGGTGGGGCTTGGAGCCTGGGTAAACCTGGTCGCACTCAGGTTGCATGAGGAACAGATGAGTTGAGGTCTTCATTTGGAAGAGTCATTTCGCTTTTCCAAAAAGGTCAAGGTCATGGGTCTACTTTAGAATGAAGATAATGACTACTTAAAAACAAGTGTGTGTTTCCCCTTCTCCCAGAAATGGAAGCAGGTGTGCAGGCCATAGGTCGGAGGACCTACTTATCCCCACCTGACAGCACTTCTCTGCTCTGGATCTAGGAGACCCAAGGTTTGGAACATCAGCCTGTGGGTCAGTGATGTAGCATTTCACAGGATGTCAGTGTTCTGAGAAATCAGCAGGTCCATTTGGCACAGTGTCATCTTCCTGTCAGGACTGGCGGTCAAATGTCTCATGAACCCCACACTTCCGGGGATTTCCTCTTTCCTCCCGTTGACCGAGGGTTAGGGTTAGAGTTAGGGTACTGGTTAGGGCATGGGTTAGGGTACGGGTTAGGGTACGGGTTAGAGATAGGGTAGGGGTTAGGGCACGGTTTACCGTACAGGGTAGGGTTTAGGGTTAGGCTACCATTTAGGGTACGGGTTAGGGTTAGGGTACGCTTTAGGGTTTGGGTTCGGTTCAGGGGTAGGGTTAGGCGTTAGTGTTCTGGTAGGTGTTGGGGTTAGGGTACGGGGTAGGTTTAGGGTACAGTTTAAGGTTAGTGTTAGGGACCTCTCCAAATGTTCCGTGCCTGCTATCACAGGAGGCTGGTGCCAAGCTGACAATGCAAGGATGAGCCAGGGGCTGCGCTTGTCATGGAACACAGCTCAGAGGGGCTTGAATCTGCTCTGGGGTCCAGGCAAAGCCACCCCACACCTGCCTGTGTCCCAGCCCCTGTGGGAAGGTAGTAATGAACTGATTCTGACCTTGACCTCTCCCAACACAGGATTCCAGGGGCTCCCATTACTGTTAGGCTCAGGTCCACGGGCCTCGTCTGTGCCCATGCGCTGGGCCGTCCCCACAGTGGCTCCTGGCACACCTGAGTCCTGGTCACACATCTCTGTGGAAACCCCTGCCCTCCAGGTTGGATGGCCAATGTGACGGCCCTGTCAGGAACAGAATGGCACAAAATGCCGGGATGTCATTTCTCAGCTGATGGAGTCTGTGACTTCTCCTGGTTCCCTCTGTCCTGGGTTCATTCTCTGTCCCCTTCTCTGTCTCTGTGTCTGTGTCTCTCATAGGAGCAGACCCGTGGGTTCCATGGGCGATGTGAGAAACCGCAGAAGCCTCCCTTGTCCCCGTTTCCCTCTCCGGTCCTGGTGCCCCATTCCTTCCTAAGGCCTCCTCAACCTGACCGGAGCAGTGATTCTGGATTCTCTTCCACATGGGGACCCTGAGGCTGAAACAAGTAGGGCCCTGACCTTGGTCTTCAGACTGGTGGCCCTGTGCTCTTCCACCTTCTGCGTAGCCAGGTCCTAAGGCCCCCAAGCCCCGAGTCTGTCCTCTGCTGAGAAGGACCTCGAGGGGTTAGAAAACATTTTCCCAAGACTGGGATCACAGGGGGTCGGGGATGGATATCCAAGGCCGAGAGGCACTTCTATAAGACTGTGGCACCCTTGGGACACTACATCTCTGCAGCCCAAGTGACATCAGAGTAAGCTGAGGCCTTTTGTGCTATAGCCCTCCGGACTTGGGGGAGGGTATCTCTTACTACTCCCAAGTTCGCAGGGTGGTGTTGGACACCGGAACCCAGACCTTGTCTTTTCCCAGTGCCCTGGCAACACCCTGGGTCCCTTGGGGAACCCTGACCATCAGCCCGGACTGTCCCCCCGTCCGTATGGGGCCTGGTTCCGGGTCCTGCAGCGACACAGTGAGGAGAGGTGAGGCCAGGCAGGAGCGGGGAGAGGGCAGAGTGGACTCTCCCTGGGGGCCATGGATCCCTGGTCAGTGCAGACCCTGTTGTGTGCCGGCCCCTCGGGCACCGAGATTCCAGCTCCTGGTCTGGCTCCGGGAGGGAGACCAGAGTGTGGCCCCTGCTAGCTCAGATGTGTCACTCTGTCCTGTAGCTACAGCCTGTCCCACCAGCTGAACTCCACCTCCTAGTCGGCCAGCTCATCTTCACGGTCAAGAACAGGCCATCATGAAGGTCAGGGGCCATTGCGTGCCTGGTCAGGCAGGGGACGGCTCACTTTCACCTCAGGGAGTCTCTGGCTGGTCTAGCAGGGGCTCCGGAGGCCTGGCTTTCCAGGTTCTCTGCTGAACAGCTCTGGGACTGGAGCCATTTAACCTCTCCTCGCTGGGCCTCGCTTTCCTCTTCTGTGCAATGGGGTGAGGCTGAATGATCCCTCCCATGGCGGAAACATGTGGAGTGCTGGTGATGGACGTAAGCCGGGCACCGAGCCTGGATTGCAGAGTGCAGAGGGGGATGGTGAGCGGTGTGGGCAGTGAGCACTCCTTCCCCCAAAATCAATTTAGCTCTTCCACGTAGCCGCCAGACCACTGGCTGGGAGCCCAGGAGCAGTGGCCGACCACACTCCTGACACCAGGCCCCTGCGTGTGGCTCTTCCTCAGCACTGGGACACGGTGGGGACCGCGGGACTTGGGGTCAGCTCCTCTCTCTGAGGGAAGGAGACGAAAGAAGGCTTTCCTTGGGGACCCCCAATGCCACATAAGAGGGGAGGAGGCTTCCCCCAAACAGTACTTTGAAATTCTGCTTCTGTTAGAACCTGAGCCTTGGGCTTTGGTTATTTCACTTGCTGGGCTGACGAGATACACTTGTTGTCCAAGACTCCTCCTCAGATGAAGAGCCCTTGCAGGTCCCGGGCATCCTGGAGCCCGGGGTGGGAGAGGGGCCAGTCCCCTCCCAGGCTCCTGCAGGAGACCTGTCCTCCCAAAGGCAGGATGGTTTCGGGTCGTGGTCCTGGGCTAGGGTTGGAGACAGCCTGTCACTGCTCCTGACTCTGGGGTGAGTGGGCCTTTTTTAGGCAAAGCAACACCCACCGAAGGCAGTGGCTTCAGAAAGAACACACTCCTGGGCCCGGTCCCGCCCCAGGTCGGTGGCTGACTTCCCCAGCCCCAGAGGAAGAAGGATAGCCTCTGCTTCCTTGGGCTTTGGTCCTCTGACCCACGAGCAAGCACTGAAAAGTTTCTAGCCCTCCTCTGGAAGCGCACCATCCCTGAGCGGGCCAGTCACGGTCCACACACGAAGACGGACAACGTGCTAAGTAAGTGCAGGAGGTGATCCTGTTCAAATGGCCTGCGGGTCGGTGGGGTTGCTGCTTCTGTGCCCTCCAGTGGGCCGCTTTTCCCTGGATGGAAATTCTCCTGGAGGCGCCTCTCTGTCCTTTGAGCTCCGTTCCTGCTGGTTTCAGGACCAAGGGACTCCAACTGAGTATTGTGCCCCATGTCCTCAGGGCGATGGTGGTCATGGTCTGTTATGATGATCTGGGAGGTTCCTTCAGGTTCCTGCTCCCCTAGGCACAGGTGCGGTAGCGACAAGCCCCAGGGCCATCCCCCAATTTCAGCATTGTGCCCCATGTTCCCCAGGGATGGTGCTAATAGTCCGTTGGGATTGTCTGGGAGGGCCCTCCAGGTTCCCGCTGCCCCCCCAGGCACAGGTGTGGGTGGCAAGAATCCCCAGAGCCGTCCTCAAGCTTCGGCATTGTGCCCCATGTCCTCAGGGATGTTGCTAAGGTTCCATGAGGATCATCTGGGAGGATCCTCCCGGTTCCCGCTTCCCCGGGCACAGGTGTGGTGGCCAAAAGGCCCAGAGCCCTCCCCCAAATTCAGCATTGTGCCCCCGGGGGTGCTGGTGCCGGTCATGGGCTGTCAAGATGGTACAGGAGGATCCTCCAGGTGGGGCTTGGAGCCTGGGTCAACCTGGTCGCACTCAGGTTGCATGAGGAACAGATGAGTTGAGGTCTTCATTTGGAAGAGTCATTTCGCTTTTCCAAAAAGGTCAAGGTCATGGGTCTACTTTAGAATGAAGATAATGACTACTTAAAAACAAGTGTGTGTTTCCCCTTCTCCCAGAAATGGAAGCAGGTGTGCAGGCCATAGGTCGGAGGACCTACTGATCCCCACCTGACAGCACTTCTCTGCTCTGGATCTAGGAGACCCAAGGTTTGGAACATCAGCCTGTGGGTCAGTGATGTAGCATTTCACAGGATGTCAGTGTTCTGAGAAATCAGCAGGTCCATTTGGCACAGTGTCATCTTCCTGTCAGGACTGGCGGTCAAATGTCTCATGAACCCCACACTTCCGGGGATTTCCTCTTTCCTCCCGTTGACCGAGGGTTAGGGTTAGAGTTAGGGTACTGGTTAGGGCATGGGTTAGGGTACGGGTTAGGGTACGGGATAGAGATAGGGTAGGGGTTAGGGCACGGTTTACCGTACAGGGTAGGGTTTAGGGTTAGGCTACCATTTAGGGTACGGGTTAGGGTTAGGGTACGCTTTAGGGTTTGGGTTCGGTTCAGGGGTAGGGTTAGGCGTTAGTGTTCTGGTAGGTGTTGGGGTTAGGGTACGGGGTAGGTTTAGGGTACAGTTTAAGGTTAGTGTTAGGGACCTCTCCAAATGTTCCGTGCCTGCTATCACAGGAGGCTGGTGCCAAGCTGACAATGCAAGGATGAGCCAGGGGCTGCGCTTGTCATGGAACACAGCTCAGAGGGGCTTGAATCTGCTCTGGGGTCCGGGCAAAGCCACCCCACAACTGCCTGTGTCCCAGCCCCTGTGGGAAGGTAGTAATGAACTGATTCTGACCTTGACCTCTCCCAACACAGGATTCCAGGGGCTCCCATTACTGTTAGGCTCAGGTCCACGGGCCTCGTCTGTGCCCATGCGCTGGGCCGTCCCCACAGTGGCTCCTGGCACACCTGAGTCCTGGTCACACATCTCTGTGGAAACCCCTGCCCTCCAGGTTGGATGGCCAATGTGACGGCCCTGTCAGGAACAGAATGGCACAAAATGCCGGGATTTCATTTCTAAGCTGATGGAGTCTGTGACTTCTCCTGGTTCCCTCTGTCCTGGGTTCATTCTCTGTCCCCTTCTCTGTCTCTGTGTCTGTGTCTCTCACAGGAGCAGACCCGTGGGTTCCATGGGCGATGTGAGAAACCGCAGAAGCCTCCCTTGTCCCCGTTTCCCTCTCCGGTCCTGGTGCCCCATTCCTTCCTAAGGCCTCCTCAACCTGACCGGAGCAGTGATTCTGGATTCTCTTCCACATGGGGACCCTGAGGCTGAAACAAGAAGGGCCCTGACCTTGGTCTTCAGACTGGTGGCCCTGTGCTCTTCCACCTTCTGCGTAGCCAGGTCCTAAGGCCCCCAAGCCCCGAGTCTGTCCTCTGCTGAGAAGGACCTCGAGGGGTTAGAAAACATTTTCCCAAGACTGGGATCACAGGGGGTCGGGGATGGATATCCAAGGCCGAGAGGCACTTCTATAAGACTGTGGCACCCTTGGGACACTACATCTCTGCAGCCCAAGTGACATCAGAGTAAGCTCAGGCCTTTTGTGCTATAGCCCTCCGGACTTGGGGGAGGGTATCTCTTACTACTCCCAAGTTCGCAGGGTGGTGTTGGACACCGGAACCCAGACCTTGTCTTTTCCCAGTGCCCTGGCCACACCCTGGGTCCCTTGGGGAACCCTGACCATCAGCCCGGACTGTCCCCCCGTCCGTATGGGGCCTGGTTCCGGGTCCTGCAGCGACACAGTGAGGAGAGGTGAGGCCAGGCAGGAGCGGGGAGAGGGCAGAGTGGACTCTCCCTGGGGGCCATGGATCCCTGGTCAGTGCAGACCCTGTTGTGTGCCGGCCCCTCGGGCACCGAGATTCCAGCTCCTGGTCTGGCTCCGGGAGGGAGACCAGAGTGTGGCCCCTGCTAGCTCAGATGTGTCACTCTGTCCTGTAGCTACAGCCTGTCCCACCAGCTGAACTCCACCTCCTAGTCAGCCAGCTCATCTTCACGGTCAAGAACAGGCCATCATGAAGGTCAGGGGCCATTGCGTGCCTGGTCAGGCAGGGGACGGCTCACTTTCACCTCAGGGAGTCTCTGGCTGGTCTAGCAGGGGCTCTGGAGGCCTGGCTTTCCAGGTTCTCTGCTGAACAGCTCTGGGACTGGAGCCATTTAACCTCTCCTCGCTGGGCCTCGCTTTCCTCTTCTGTGCAATGGGGTGAGGCTGAATGATCCCTCCCATGGCGGAAACATGTGGAGTGCTGGTGATGGACGTGAGCCGGGCACCGAGCCTGGATTGCAGAGTGCAGAGGGGGATGGTGAGCGGTGTGGGCAGTGAGCACTCCTTCCCCCAAAATCAATTTAGCTCTTCCACGTAGCCGCCAGACCACTGGCTGGGAGCCCAGGAGCAGTGGCCGACCACACTCCTGACACCAGGCCCCTGCGTGTGGCTCTTCCTCAGCACTGGGACACGGTGGGGACCGCGGGACTTGGGGTCAGCTCCTCTCTCTGAGGGAAGGAGACGAAAGAAGGCTTTCCTTGGGGACCCCCAATGCCACATAAGAGGGGAGGAGGCTTCCCCCAAACAGTACTTTGAAATTCTGCTTCTGTTAGAACCTGAGCCTTGGGCTTTGGTTATTTCACTTGCTGGGCTGACGAGATACACTTGTTGTCCAAGACTCCTCCTCAGATGAAGAGCCCTTGCAGGTCCCGGGCATCCTGGAGCCCGGGGTGGGAGAGGGGCCAGTCCCCTCCCAGGCTCCTGCAGGAGACCTGTCCTCCCAAAGGCAGGATGGTTTCGGGTCGTGGTCCTGGGCTAGGGTTGGAGACAGCCTGTCACTGCTCTTGACTCTGGGGTGAGTGGGCCTTTTTTAGGCAAAGCAACACCCACCGAAGGCAGTGGCTTCAGAAAGAACACACTCCTGGGCCCGGTCCTGCCCCAGGTCGGTGGCTGACTTCCCCAGCCCCAGAGGAAGAAGGATAGCCTCTGCTTCCTTGGGCTTTGGTCCTCTGACCCACGAGCAAGCACTGAAAAGTTTCTAGCCCTCCTCTGGAAGCGCACCATCCCTGAGCGGGCCAGTCAAGGTCCACACACGAAGACGGACAACGTGCTAAGTAAGTGCAGGAGGTGATCCTGTTCAAATGGCCTGCGGGTCAGTGGGGTTGCTGCTTCTGTGCCCTCCAGTGGGCCGCTTTTCCCTGGATGGAAATTCTCCTGGAGGCGCCTCTCTGTCCTTTGAGCTCCGTTCCTGCTGGTTTCAGGACCAAGGGACTCCAACTGAGTATTGTGCCCCATGTCCTCAGGGCGATGGTGGTCATGGTCTGTTATGATGATCTGGGAGGTTCCTTCAGGTTCCTGCTCCCCTAGGCACAGGTGCGGTAGCGACAAGCCCCAGGGCCATCCCCCAATTTCAGCATTGTGCCCCATGTTCCCCAGGGATGGTGCTAATAGTCCGTTGGGATTGTCTGGGAGGGCCCTCCAGGTTCCCGCTGCCCCCCCAGGCACAGGTGTGGGTGGCAAGAATCCCCAGAGCCGTCCTCAAGCTTCGGCATTGTGCCCCATGTCCTCAGGGATGTTGCTAAGGTTCCATGAGGATCATCTGGGAGGATCCTCCCGGTTCCCGCTTCCCCGGGCACAGGTGTGGTGGCCAAAAGGCCCAGAGCCCTCCCCCAAATTCAGCATTGTGCCCCCGGGGGTGCTGGTGCCGGTCATGGGCTGTCAAGATGGTACAGGAGGATCCTCCAGGTGGGGCTTGGAGCCTGGGTCAACCTGGTCGCACTCAGGTTGCATGAGGAACAGATGAGTTGAGGTCTTCATTTGGAAGAGTCATTTCGCTTTTCCAAAAAGGTCAAGGTCATGGGTCTACTTTAGAATGAAGAAAATGACTACTTAAAAACAAGTGTGTGTTTCCCCTTCTCCCAGAAATGGAAGCAGGTGTGCAGGCCATAGGTCGGAGGACCTACTGATCCCCACCTGACAGCACTTCTCTGCTCTGGATCTAGGAGACCCAAGGTTTGGAACATCAGCCTGTGGGTCAGTGATGTAGCATTTCACAGGATGTCAGTGTTCTGAGAAATCAGCAGGTCCATTTGGCACAGTGTCATCTTCCTGTCAGGACTGGCGGTCAAATGTCTCATGAACCCCACACTTCCGGGGATTTCCTCTTTCCTCCCGTTGACCGAGGGTTAGGGTTAGAGTTAGGGTACTGGTTAGGGCATGGGTTAGGGTACGGGTTAGGGTACGGGTTAGAGATAGGGTAGGGGTTAGGGCACGGTTTACCGTACAGGGTAGGGTTTAGGGTTAGGCTACCATTTAGGGTACGGGTTAGGGTTAGGGTACGCTTTAGGGTTTGGGTTCGGTTCAGGGGTAGGGTTAGGCGTTAGTGTTCTGGTAGGTGTTGGGGTTAGGGTACGGGGTAGGTTTAGGGTACAGTTTAAGGTTAGTGTTAGGGACCTCTCCAAATGTTCCGTGCCTGCTATCACAGGAGGCTGGTGCCAAGCTGACAATGCAAGGATGAGCCAGGGGCTCCGCTTGTCATGGAACACAGCTCAGAGGGGCTTGAATCTGCTCTGGGGTCCAGGCAAAGCCACCCCACACCTGCCTGTGTCCCAGCCCCTGTGGGAAGGTAGTAATGAACTGATTCTGACCTTGACCTCTCCCAACACAGGATTCCAGGGGCTCCCATTACTGTTAGGCTCAGGTCCACGGGCCTCGTCTGTGCCCATGCGCTGGGCCGTCCCCACAGTGGCTCCTGGCACACCTGAGTCCTGGTCACACATCTCTGTGGAAACCCCTGCCCTCCAGGTTGGATGGCCAATGTGACGGCCCTGTCAGGAACAGAATGGCACAAAATGCCGGGATGTCATTTCTCAGCTGATGGAGTCTGTGACTTCTCCTGGTTCCCTCTGTCCTGGGTTCATTCTCTGTCCCCTTCTCTGTCTCTGTGTCTGTGTCTCTCATAGGAGCAGACCCGTGGGTTCCATGGGCGATGTGAGAAACCGCAGAAGCCTCCCTTGTCCCCGTTTCCCTCTCCGGTCCTGGTGCCCCATTCCTTCCTAAGGCCTCCTCAACCTGACCGGAGCAGTGATTCTGGATTCTCTTCCACATGGGGACCCTGAGGCTGAAACAAGTAGGGCCCTGACCTTGGTCTTCAGACTGGTGGCCCTGTGCTCTTCCACCTTCTGCGTAGCCAGGTCCTAAGGCCCCCAAGCCCCGAGTCTGTCCTCTGCTGAGAAGGACCTCGAGGGGTTAGAAAACATTTTCCCAAGACTGGGATCACAGGGGGTCGGGGATGGATATCCAAGGCCGAGAGGCACTTCTATAAGACTGTGGCACCCTTGGGACACTACATCTCTGCAGCCCAAGTGACATCAGAGTAAGCTGAGGCCTTTTGTGCTATAGCCCTCCGGACTTGGGGGAGGGTATCTCTTACTACTCCCAAGTTCGCAGGGTGGTGTTGGACACCGGAACCCAGACCTTGTCTTTTCCCAGTGCCCTGGCAACACCCTGGGTCCCTTGGGGAACCCTGACCATCAGCCCGGACTGTCCCCCCGTCCGTATGGGGCCTGGTTCCGGGTCCTGCAGCGACACAGTGAGGAGAGGTGAGGCCACGCAGGAGCGGGGAGAGGGCAGAGTGGACTCTCCCTGGGGGCCATGGATCCCTGGTCAGTGCAGACCCTGTTGTGTGCCGGCCCCTCGGGCACCGAGATTCCAGCTCCTGGTCTGGCTCCGGGAGGGAGACCAGAGTGTGGCCCCTGCTAGCTCAGATGTGTCACTCTGTCCTGTAGCTACAGCCTGTCCCACCAGCTGAACTCCACCTCCTAGTCGGCCAGCTCATCTTCACGGTCAAGAACAGGCCATCATGAAGGTCAGGGGCCATTGCGTGCCTGGTCAGGCAGGGGACGGCTCACTTTCACCTCAGGGAGTCTCTGGCTGGTCTAGCAGGGGCTCTGGAGGCCTGGCTTTCCAGGTTCTCTGCTGAACAGCTCTGGGACTGGAGCCATTTAACCTCTCCTCGCTGGGCCTCGCTTTCCTCTTCTGTGCAATGGGGTGAGGCTGAATGATCCCTCCCATGGCGGAAACATGTGGAGTGCTGGTGATGGACGTAAGCCGGGCACCGAGCCTGGATTGCAGAGTGCAGAGGGGGATGGTGAGCGGTGTGGGCAGTGAGCACTCCTTCCCCCAAAATCAATTTAGCTCTTCCACGTAGCCGCCAGACCACTGGCTGGGAGCCCAGGAGCAGTGGCCGACCACACTCCTGACACCAGGCCCCTGCGTGTGGCTCTTCCTCAGCACTGGGACACGGTGGGGACCGCGGGACTTGGGGTCAGCTCCTCTCTCTGAGGGAAGGAGACGAAAGAAGGCTTTCCTTGGGGACCCCCAATGCCACATAAGAGGGGAGGAGGCTTCCCCCAAACAGTACTTTGAAATTCTGCTTCTGTTAGAACCTGAGCCTTGGGCTTTGGTTATTTCACTTGCTGGGCTGACGAGATACACTTGTTGTCCAAGACTCCTCCTCAGATGAAGAGCCCTTGCAGGTCCCGGGCATCCTGGAGCCCGGGGTGGGAGAGGGGCCAGTCCCCTCCCAGGCTCCTGCAGGAGACCTGTCCTCCCAAAGGCAGGATGGTTTCGGGTCGTGGTCCTGGGCTAGGGTTGGAGACAGCCTGTCACTGCTCCTGACTCTGGGGTGAGTGGGCCTTTTTTAGGCAAAGCAACACCCACCGAAGGCAGTGGCTTCAGAAAGAACACACTCCTGGGCCCGGTCCCGCCCCAGGTCGGTGGCTGACTTCCCCAGCCCCAGAGGAAGAATGATAGCCTCTGCTTCCTTGGGCTTTGGTCCTCTGACCCACGAGCAAGCACTGAAAAGTTTCTAGCCCTCCTCTGGAAGCGCACCATCCCTGAGCGGGCCAGTCACGGTCCACACACGAAGACGGACAACGTGCTAAGTAAGTGCAGGAGGTGATCCTGTTCAAATGGCCTGCGGGTCGGTGGGGTTGCTGCTTCTGTGCCCTCCAGTGGGCCGCTTTTCCCTGGATGGAAATTCTCCTGGAGGCGCCTCTCTGTCCTTTGAGCTCCGTTCCTGCTGGTTTCAGGACCAAGGGACTCCAACTGAGTATTGTGCCCCATGTCCTCAGGGCGATGGTGGTCATGGTCTGTTATGATGATCTGGGAGGTTCCTTCAGGTTCCTGCTCCCCTAGGCACAGGTGCGGTAGCGACAAGCCCCAGGGCCATCCCCCAATTTCAGCATTGTGCCCCATGTTCCCCAGGGATGGTGCTAATAGTCCGTTGGGATTGTCTGGGAGGGCCCTCCAGGTTCCCGCTGCCCCCCCAGGCACAGGTGTGGGTGGCAAGAATCCCCAGAGCCGTCCTCAAGCTTCGGCATTGTGCCCCATGTCCTCAGGGATGTTGCTAAGGTTCCATGAGGATCATCTGGGAGGATCCTCCCGGTTCCCGCTTCCCCGGGCACAGGTGTGGTGGCCAAAAGGCCCAGAGCCCTCCCCCAAATTCAGCATTGTGCCCCCGGGGGTGCTGGTGCCGGTCATGGGCTGTCAAGATGGTACAGGAGGATCCTCCAGGTGGGGCTTGGAGCCTGGGTCAACCTGGTCGCACTCAGGTTGCATGAGGAACAGATGAGTTGAGGTCTTCATTTGGAAGAGTCATTTCGCTTTTCCAAAAAGGTCAAGGTCATGGGTCTACTTTAGAATGAAGATAATGACTACTTAAAAACAAGTGTGTGTTTCCCCTTCTCCCAGAAATGGAAGCAGGTGTGCAGGCCATAGGTCGGAGGACCTACTGATCCCCACCTGACAGCACTTCTCTGCTCTGGATCTAGGAGACCCAAGGTTTGGAACATCAGCCTGTGGGTCAGTGATGTAGCATTTCACAGGATGTCAGTGTTCTGAGAAATCAGCAGGTCCATTTGGCACAGTGTCATCTTCCTGTCAGGACTGGCGGTCAAATGTCTCATGAACCCCACACTTCCGGGGATTTCCTCTTTCCTCCCGTTGACCGAGGGTTAGGGTTAGAGTTAGGGTACTGGTTAGGGCATGGGTTAGGGTACGGGTTAGGGTACGGGATAGAGATAGGGTAGGGGTTAGGGCACGGTTTACCGTACAGGGTAGGGTTTAGGGTTAGGCTACCATTTAGGGTACGGGTTAGGGTTAGGGTACGCTTTAGGGTTTGGGTTCGGTTCAGGGGTAGGGTTAGGCGTTAGTGTTCTGGTAGGTGTTGGGGTTAGGGTACGGGGTAGGTTTAGGGTACAGTTTAAGGTTAGTGTTAGGGACCTCTCCAAATGTTCCGTGCCTGCTATCACAGGAGGCTGGTGCCAAGCTGACAATGCAAGGATGAGCCAGGGGCTGCGCTTGTCATGGAACACAGTTCAGAGGGGCTTGAATCTGCTCTGGGGTCCGGGCAAAGCCACCCCACAACTGCCTGTGTCCCAGCCCCTGTGGGAAGGTAGTAATGAACTGATTCTGACCTTGACCTCTCCCAACACAGGATTCCAGGGGCTCCCATTACTGTTAGGCTCAGGTCCACGGGCCTCGTCTGTGCCCATGCGCTGGGCCGTCCCCACAGTGGCTCCTGGCACACCTGAGTCCTGGTCACACATCTCTGTAGAAACCCCTGCCCTCCAGGTTGGATGGCCAATGTGACGGCCCTGTCAGGAACAGAATGGCACAAAATGCCGGGATTTCATTTCTAAGCTGATGGAGTCTGTGACTTCTCCTGGTTCCCTCTGTCCTGGGTTCATTCTCTGTCCCCTTCTCTGTCTCTGTGTCTGTGTCTCTCACAGGAGCAGACCCGTGGGTTCCATGGGCGATGTGAGAAACCGCAGAAGCCTCCCTTGTCCCCGTTTCCCTCTCCGGTCCTGGTGCCCCATTCCTTCCTAAGGCCTCCTCAACCTGACCGGAGCAGTGATTCTGGATTCTCTTCCACATGGGGACCCTGAAGCTGAAACAAGAAGGGCCCTGACCTTGGTCTTCAGACTGGTGGCCCTGTGCTCTTCCACCTTCTGCGTAGCCAGGTCCTAAGGCCCCCAAGCCCCGAGTCTGTCCTCTGCTGAGAAGGACCTCGAGGGGTTAGAAAACATTTTCCCAAGACTGGGATCACAGGGGGTCGGGGATGGATATCCAAGGCCGAGAGGCACTTCTATAAGACTGTGGCACCCTTGGGACAGTACATCTCTGCAGCCCAAGTGACATCAGAGTAAGCTGAGGCCTTTTGTGCTATAGCCCTCCGGACTTGGGGGAGGGTATCTCTTACTACTCCCAAGTTCGCAGGGTGGTGTTGGACACCGGAACCCAGACCTTGTCTTTTCCCAGTGCCCTGGCAACACCCTGGGTCCCTTGGGGAACCCTGACCATCAGCCCGGACTGTTCCCCCGTCCCTATGGGGCCTGGTTCCGGGTCCTGCAGCGACACAGTGAGGAGAGGTGAGGCCAGGCAGGAGCGGGGAGAGGGCAGAGTGGACTCTCCCTGGGGGCCATGGATCCCTGGTCAGTGCAGACCCTGTTGTGTGCCGGCCCCTCGGGCACCGAGATTCCAGCTCCTGGTCTGGCTCCGGGAGGGAGACCAGAGTGTGGCCCCTGCTAGCTCAGATGTGTCACTCTGTCCTGTAGCTACAGCCTGTCCCACCAGCTGAACTCCACCTCCTAGTCGGCCAGCTCATCTTCACGGTCAAGAACAGGCCATCATGAAGGTCAGGGGCCATTGCGTGCCTGGTCAGGCAGGGGACGGCTCACTTTCACCTCAGGGAGTCTCTGGCTGGTCTAGCAGGGGCTCTGGAGGCCTGGCTTTCCAGGTTCTCTGCTGAACAGCTCTGGGACTGGAGCCATTTAACCTCTCCTCGCTGGGCCTCGCTTTCCTCTTCTGTGCAATGGGGTGAGGCTGAATGATCCCTCCCATGGCGGAAACATGTGGAGTGCTGGTGATGGACGTAAGCCGGGCACCGAGCCTGGATTGCAGAGTGCAGAGGGGGATGGTGAGCGGTGTGGGCAGTGAGCACTCCTTCCCCCAAAATCAATTTAGCTCTTCCACGTAGCCGCCAGACCACTGGCTGGGAGCCCAGGAGCAGTGGCCGACCACACTCCTGACACCAGGCCCCTGCGTGTGGCTCTTCCTCAGCACTGGGACACGGTGGGGACCGCGGGACTTGGGGTCAGCTCCTCTCTCTGAGGGAAGGAGACGAAAGAAGGCTTTCCTTGGGGACCCCCAATGCCACATAAGAGGGGAGGAGGCTTCCCCCAAACAGTACTTTGAAATTCTGCTTCTGTTAGAACCTGAGCCTTGGGCTTTGGTTATTTCACTTGCTGGGCTGACGAGATACACTTGTTGTCCAAGACTCCTCCTCAGATGAAGAGCTCTTGCAGGTCCCGGGCATCCTGGAGCCCGGGGTGGGAGAGGGGCCAGTCCCCTCCCAGGCTCCTGCAGGAGACCTGTCCTCCCAAAGGCAGGATGGTTTCGGGTCGTGGTCCTGGGCTAGGGTTGGAGACAGCCTGTCACTGCTCCTGACTCTGGGGTGAGTGGGCCTTTTTTAGGCAAAGCAACACCCACCGAAGGCAGTGGCTTCAGAAAGAACACACTCCTGGGCCCGGTCCCGCCCCAGGTCGGTGGCTGACTTCCCCAGCCCCAGAGGAAGAAGGATAGCCTCTGCTTCCTTGGTCTTTGGTCCTCTGACCCACGAGCAAGCACTGAAAAGTTTCTAGCCCTCCTCTGGAAGCGCACCATCCCTGAGCGGGCCAGTCACGGTCCACACACGAAGACGGACAACGTGCTAAGTAAGTGCAGGAGGTGATCCTGTTCAAATGGCCTGCGGGTCGGTGGGGTTGCTGCTTCTGTGCCCTCCAGTGGGCCGCTTTTCCCTGGATGGAAATTCTCCTGGAGGCGCCTCTCTGTCCTTTGAGCTCCGTTCCTGCTGGTTTCAGGACCAAGGGACTCCAACTGAGCATTGTGCCCCATGTCCTCAGGGCGATGGTGGTCATGGTCTGTTATGATGATCTGGGAGGTTCCTTCAGGTTCCTGCTCCCCTAGGCACAGGTGCGGTAGCGACAAGCCCCAGGGCCATCCCCCAATTTCAGCATTGTGCCCCATGTTCCCCAGGGATGGTGCTAATAGTCCGTTGGGATTGTCTGGGAGGGCCCTCCAGGTTCCCGCTGCCCCCCCAGGCACAGGTGTGGGTGGCAAGAATCCCCAGAGCCGTCCTCAAGCTTCAGCATTGTGCCCCATGTCCTCAGGGATGTTGCTAAGGTTCCATGAGGATCATCTGGGAGGATCCTCCCGGTTCCCGCTTCCCCGGGCACAGGTGTGGTGGCCAAAAGGCCCAGAGCCCTCCCCCAAATTCAGCATTGTGCCCCCGGGGGTGCTGGTGCCGGTCATGGGCTGTCAAGATGGTACAGGAGGATCCTCCAGGTGGGGCTTGGAGCCTGGGTCAACCTGGTCGCACTCAGGTTGCATGAGGAACAGATGAGTTGAGGTCTTCATTTGGAAGAGTCATTTCGCTTTTCCAAAAAGGTCAAGGTCATGGGTCTACTTTAGAATGAAGATAATGACTACTTAAAAACAAGTGTGTGTTTCCCCTTCTCCCAGAAATGGAAGCAGGTGTGCAGGCCATAGGTCGGAGGACCTACTGATCCCCACCTGACAGCACTTCTCTGCTCTGGATCTAGGAGACCCAAGGTTTGGAACATCAGCCTGTGGGTCAGTGATGTAGCATTTCACAGGATGTCAGTGTTCTGAGAAATCAGCAGGTCCATTTGGCACAGTGTCATCTTCCTGTCAGGACTGGCGGTCAAATGTCTCATGAACCCCACACTTCCGGGGATTTCCTCTTTCCTCCCGTTGACCGAGGGTTAGGGTTAGAGTTAGGGTACTGGTTAGGGCATGGGTTAGGGTACGGGTTAGGGTACGGGTTAGAGATAGGGTAGGGGTTAGGGCACGGTTTACCGTACAGGGTAGGGTTTAGGGTTAGGCTACCATTTAGGGTACGGGTTAGGGTTAGGGTACGCTTTAGGGTTTGGGTTCGGTTCAGGGGTAGGGTTAGGCGTTAGTGTTCTGGTAGGTGTTGGGGTTAGGGTACGGGGTAGGTTTAGGGTACAGTTTAAGGTTAGTGTTAGGGACCTCTCCAAATGTTCCGTGCCTGCTATCACAGGAGGCTGGTGCCAAGCTGACAATGCAAGGATGAGCCAGGGGCTGCGCTTGTCATGGAACACAGCTCAGAGGGGCTTGAATCTGCTCTGGGGTCCGGGCAAAGCCACCCCACAACTGCCTGTGTCCCAGCCCCTGTGGGAAGGTAGTAATGAACTGATTCTGACCTTGACCTCTCCCAACACAGGATTCCAGGGGCTCCCATTACTGTTAGGCTCAGGTCCACGGGCCTCGTCTGTGCCCATGCGCTGGGCCGTCCCCACAGTGGCTCCTGGCACACCTGAGTCCTGGTCACACATCTCTGTGGAAACCCCTGCCCTCCAGGTTGGATGGCCAATGTGACGGCCCTGTCAGGAACAGAATGGCACAAAATGCCGGGATTTCATTTCTAAGCTGATGGAGTCTGTGACTTCTCCTGGTTCCCTCTGTCCTGGGTTCATTCTCTGTCCCCTTCTCTGTCTCTGTGTCTGTGTCTCTCACAGGAGCAGACCCGTGGGTTCCATGGGCGATGTGAGAAACCGCAGAAGCCTCCCTTGTCCCCGTTTCCCTCTCCGGTCCTGGTGCCCCATTCCTTCCTAAGGCCTCCTCAACCTGACCGGAGCAGTGATTCTGGATTCTCTTCCACATGGGGACCCTGAGGCTGAAACAAGAAGGGCCCTGACCTTGGTCTTCAGACTGGTGGCCCTGTGCTCTTCCACCTTCTGCGTAGCCAGGTCCTAAGGCCCCCAAGCCCCGAGTCTGTCCTCTGCTGAGAAGGACCTCGAGGGGTTAGAAAACATTTTCCCAAGACTGGGATCACAGGGGGTCGGGGATGGATATCCAAGGCCGAGAGGCACTTCTATAAGACTGTGGCACCCTTGGGACACTACATCTCTGCAGCCCAAGTGACATCAGAGTAAGCTGAGGCCTTTTGTGCTATAGCCCTCCGGACTTGGGGGAGGGTATCTCTTACTACTCCCAAGTTCGCAGGGTGGTGTTGGACACCGGAACCCAGACCTTGTCTTTTCCCAGTGCCCTGGCCACACCCTGGGTCCCTTGGGGAACCCTGACCATCAGCCCGGACTGTCCCCCCGTCCGTATGGGGCCTGGTTCCGGGTCCTGCAGCGACACAGTGAGGAGAGGTGAGGCCATGCAGGAGCGCGGAGAGGGCAGAGTGGACTCTCCCTGGGGGCCATGGATCCCTGGTCAGTGCAGACCCTGTTGTGTGCCGGCCCCTCGGGCACCGAGATTCCAGCTCCTGGTCTGGCTCCGGGAGGGAGACCAGAGTGTGGCCCCTGCTAGCTCAGATGTGTCACTCTGTCCTGTAGCTACAGCCTGTCCCACCAGCTGAACTCCACCTCCTAGTCGGCCAGCTCATCTTCACGGTCAAGAACAGGCCATCATGAAGGTCAGGGGCCATTCCATGCCTGGTCAGGCAGGGGACGGCTCACTTTCACCTCAGGGAGTCTCTGGCTGGTCTAGCAGGGGCTCTGGAGGCCTGGCTTTCCAGGTTCTCTGCTGAACAGCTCTGGGACTGGAGCCATTTAACCTCTCCTCGCTGGGCCTCGCTTTCCTCTTCTGTGCAATGGGGTGAGGCTGAATGATCCCTCCCATGGCCGAAACATGTGGAGTGCTGGTGATGGACGTGAGCCGGGCACCGAGCCTGGATTGCAGAGTGCAGAGGGGGATGGTGAGCGGTGTGGGCAGTGAGCACTCCTTCCCCCAAAATCAATTTAGCTCTTCCACGTAGCCGCCAGACCACTGGCTGGGAGCCCAGGAGCAGTGGCCGACCACACTCCTGACACCAGGCCCCTGCGTGTGGCTCTTCCTCAGCACTGGGACACGGTGGGGACCGCGGGACTTGGGGTCAGCTCCTCTCTCTGAGGGAAGGAGACGAAAGAAGGCTTTCCTTGGGGACCCCCAATGCCACATAAGAGGGGAGGAGGCTTCCCTCAAACAGTACTTTGAAATTCTGCTTCTGTTAGAACCTGAGCCTTGGGCTTTGGTTATTTCACTTGCTGGGCTGACGAGATACACTTGTTCTCCAAGACTCCTCCTCAGATGAAGAGCTCTTGCAGGTCCCGGGCATCCTGGAGCCCGGGGTGGGAGAGGGGCCAGTCCCCTCCCAGGCTCCTGCAGGAGACCTGTCCTCCCAAAGGCAGGATGTTTTCGGGTCGTGGTCCTGGGCTAGGGTTGGAGACAGCCTGTCACTGCTCCTGACTCTGGGGTGAGTGGGCCTTTTTTAGGCAAAGCCACACCCACCGAAGGCAGTGGCTTCAGAAAGAACACACTCCTGGGCCCGGTCCCGCCCCAGGTCGGTGGCTGACTTCCCCAGCCCCAGAGGAAGAAGGATAGCCTCTGCTTCCTTGGGCTTTGGTCCTCTGACCCACGAGCAAGCACTGAAAAGTTTCTAGCCCTCCTCTGGAAGCGCACCATCCCTGAGCGGGCCAGTCACGGTCCACACACGAAGACGGACAACGTGCTAAGTAAGTGCAGGAGGTGATCCTGTTCAAATGGCCTGCGGGTCGGTGGGGTTGCTGCTTCTGTGCCCTCCAGTGGGCCGCTTTTCCCTGGATGGAAATTCTCCTGGAGGCGCCTCTCTGTCCTTTGAGCTCCGTTCCTGCTGGTTTCAGGACCAAGGGACTCCAACTGAGCATTCTGCCCCATGTCCTCAGGGCGATGGTGGTCATGGTCTGTTATGATGATCTGGGAGGTTCCTTCAGGTTCCTGCTCCCCTAGGCACAGGTGCGGTAGCGACAAGCCCCAGGGCCATCCCCCAATTTCAGCATTGTGCCCCATGTTCCCCAGGGATGGTGCTAATAGTCCGTTGGGATTGTCTGGGAGGGCCCTCCAGGTTCCCGCTGCCCCCCCAGGCACAGGTGTGGGTGGCAAGAATCCCCAGAGCCGTCCTCAAGCTTCAGCATTGTGCCCCATGTCCTCAGGGATGTTGCTAAGGTTCCATGAGGATCATCTGGGAGGATCCTCCCGGTTCCCGCTTCCCCGGGCACAGGTGTGGTGGCCAAAAGGCCCAGAGCCCTCCCCCAAATTCAGCATTGTGCCCCCGGGGGTGCTGGTGCCGGTCATGGGCTGTCAAGATGGTACAGGAGGATCCTCCAGGTGGGGCTTGGAGCCTGGGTCAACCTGGTCGCACTCAGGTTGCATGAGGAACAGATGAGTTGAGGTCTTCATTTGGAAGAGTCATTTCGCTTTTCCAAAAAGGTCAAGGTCATGGGTCTACTTTAGAATGAAGATAATGACTACTTAAAAACAAGTGTGTGTTTCCCCTTCTCCCAGAAATGGAAGCAGGTGTGCAGGCCATAGGTCGGAGGACCTACTGATCCCCACCTGACAGCACTTCTCTGCTCTGGATCTAGGAGACCCAAGGTTTGGAACATCAGCCTGTGGGTCAGTGATGTAGCATTTCACAGGATGTCAGTGTTCTGAGAAATCAGCAGGTCCATTTGGCACAGTGTCATCTTCCTGTCAGGACTGGCGGTCAAATGTCTCATGAACCCCACAATTCCGGGGATTTCCTCTTTCTTCCCGTTGACCGAGGGTTAGGGTTAGAGTTAGGGTACTGGTTAGGGCATGGGTTAGGGTACGGGTTAGGGTACGGGTTAGAGATAGGGTAGGGGTTAGGGCACGGTTTACCGTACAGGGTAGGGTTTAGGGTTAGGCTACCATTTAGGGTACGGGTTAGGGTTAGGGTACGCTTTAGGGTTTGGGTTCGGTTCAGGGGTAGGGTTAGGCGTTAGTGTTCTGGTAGGTGTTGGGGTTAGGGTACGGGGTAGGTTTAGGGTACAGTTTAAGGTTAGTGTTAGGGACCTCTCCAAATGTTCCGTGCCTGCTATCACAGGAGGCTGGTGCCAAGCTGACAATGCAAGGATGAGCCAGGGGCTGCGCTTGTCATGGAACACAGCTCAGAGGGGCTTGAATCTGCTCTGGGGTCCGGGCAAAGCCACCCCACACCTGCCTGTGTCCCAGCCCCTGTGGGAAGGTAGTAATGAACTGATTCTGACCTTGACCTCTCCCAACACAGGATTCCAGGGGCTCCCATTACTGTTAGGCTCAGGTCCACGGGCCTCGTCTGTGCCCATGCGCTGGGCCGTCCCCACAGTGGCTCCTGGCACACCTGAGTCCTGGTCACACATCTCTGTGGAAACCCCTGCCCTCCAGGGTGGATGGCCAATGTGACGGCCCTGTCAGGAACAGAATGGCACAAAATGCCGGGATGTCATTTCTAAGCTGATGGAGTCTGTGACTTCTCCTGGTTCCCTCTGTCCTGGGTTCATTCTCTGTCCCCTTCTCTGTCTCTGTGTCTGTGTCTCTCACAGGAGCAGACCCGTGGGTTCCATGGGCGATGTGAGAAACCGCAGAAGCCTCCCTTGTCCCCGTTTCCCTCTCCGGTCCTGGTGCCCCATTCCTTCCTAAGGCCTCCTCAACCTGACCGGAGCAGTGATTCTGGATTCTCTTCCACATGGGGACCCTGAGGCTGAAACAAGTAGGGCCCTGACCTTGGTCTTCAGACTGGTGGCCCTGTGCTCTTCCACCTTCTGCGTAGCCAGGTCCTAAGGCCCCCAAGCCCCGAGTCTGTCCTCTTCTGAGAAGGACCTCGAGGGGTTAGAAAACATTTTCCCAAGACTGGGATCACAGGGGGTCGGGGATGGATATCCAAGGCCGAGAGGCACTTCTATAAGACTGTGGCACCCTTGGGACACTACATCTCTGCAGCCCAAGTGACATCAGAGTAAGCTGAGGCCTTTTGTGCTATAGCCCTCCGGACTTGGGGGAGGGTATCTCTTACTACTCCCACGTTCGCAGGGTGGTGTTGGACACCGGAACCCAGACCTTGTCTTTTCCCAGTGCCCTGGCAACACCCTGGGTCCCTTGGGGAACCCTGACCATCAGCCCGGACTGTCCCCCCGTCCGTATGGGGCCTGGTTCCGGGTCCTGCAGCGACACAGTGAGGAGAGGTGAGGCCAGGCAGGAGCGGGGAGAGGGCAGAGTGGACTCTCCCTGGGGGCCATGGATCCCTGGTCAGTGCAGACCCTGTTGTGTGCCGGCCCCTCGGGCACCGAGATTCCAGCTCCTGGTCTGGCTCCGGGAGGGAGACCAGAGTGTGGCCCCTGCTAGCTCAGATGTGTCACTCTGTCCTGTAGCTACAGCCTGTCCCACCAGCTGAACTCCACCTCCTAGTCGGCCAGCTCATCTTCACGGTCAAGAACAGGCCATCATGAAGGTCAGGGGCCATTGCGTGCCTGGTCAGGCAGGGGACGGCTCACTTTCACCTCAGGGAGTCTCTGGCTGGTCTAGCAGGGGCTCTGGAGGCCTGGCTTTCCAGGTTCTCTGCTGAACAGCTCTGGGACTGGAGCCATTTAACCTCTCCTCGCTGGGCCTCGCTTTCCTCTTCTGTGCAATGGGGTGAGGCTGAATGATCCCTCCCATGGCGGAAACATGTGGAGTGCTGGTGATGGACGTGAGCCGGGCACCGAGCCTGGATTGCAGAGTGCAGAGGGGGATGGTGAGCGGTGTGGGCAGTGAGCACTCCTTCCCCCAAAATCAATTTAGCTCTTCCACGTAGCCGCCAGACCACTGGCTGGGAGCCCAGGAGCAGTGGCCGACCACACTCCTGACACCAGGCCCCTGCGTGTGGCTCTTCCTCAGCACTGGGACACGGTGGGGACCGCGGGACTTGGGGTCAGCTCCTCTCTCTGAGGGAAGGAGACGAAAGAAGTCTTTCCTTGGGGACCCCCAATGCCACATAAGAGGGGAGGAGGCTTCCCCCAAACAGTACTTTGAAATTCTGCTTCTGTTAGAACCTGAGCCTTGGGCTTTGGTTATTTCACTTGCTGGGCTGACGAGATACACTTGTTCTCCAAGACTCCTCCTCAGATGAAGAGCTCTTGCAGGTCCCGGGCATCCTGGAGCCCGGGGTGGGAGAGGGGCCAGTCCCCTCCCAGGCTCCTGCAGGAGACCTGTCCTCCCAAAGGCAGGATGGTTTCGGGTCGTGGTCCTGGGCTAGGGTTGGAGACAGCCTGTCACTGCTCCTGACTCTGGGGTGAGTGGGCCTTTTTTAGGCAAAGCCACACCCACCGAAGGCAGTGGCTTCAGAAAGAACACACTCCTGGGCCCGGTCCCGCCCCAGGTCGGTGGCTGACTTCCCCAGCCCCAGAGGAAGAAGGATAGCCTCTGCTTCCTTGGGCTTTGGTCCTCTGACCCACGAGCAAGCACTGAAAAGTTTCTAGCCCTCCTCTGGAAGCGCACCATCCCTGAGCGGGCCAGTCACGGTCCACACACGAAGACGGACAACGTGCTAAGTAAGTGCAGGAGGTGATCCTGTTCAAATGGCCTGCGGGTCGGTGGGGTTGCTGCTTCTGTGCCCTCCAGTGGGCCGCTTTTCCCTGGATGGAAATTCTCCTGGAGGCGCCTCTCTGTCCTTTGAGCTCCGTTCCTGCTGGTTTCAGGACCAAGGGACTCCAACTGAGCATTGTGCCCCATGTCCTCAGGGCGATGGTGGTCATGGTCTGTTATGATGATCTGGGAGGTTCCTTCAGGTTCCTGCTCCCCTAGGCACAGGTGCGGTAGCGACAAGCCCCAGGGCCATCCCCCAATTTCAGCATTGTGCCCCATGTTCCCCAGGGATGGTGCTAATAGTCCGTTGGGATTGTCTGGGAGGGCCCTCCAGGTTCCCGCTGCCCCCCCAGGCACAGGTGTGGGTGGCAAGAATCCCCAGAGCCGTCCTCAAGCTTCAGCATTGTGCCCCATGTCCTCAGGGATGTTGCTAAGGTTCCATGAGGATCATCTGGGAGGATCCTCCCGGTTCCCGCTTCCCCGGGCACAGGTGTGGTGGCCAAAAGGCCCAGAGCCCTCCCCCAAATTCAGCATTGTGCCCCCGGGGGTGCTGGTGCCGGTCATGGGCTGTCAAGATGGTACAGGAGGATCCTCCAGGTGGGGCTTGGAGCCTGGGTCAACCTGGTCGCACTCAGGTTGCATGAGGAACAGATGAGTTGAGGTCTTCATTTGGAAGAGTCATTTCGCTTTTCCAAAAAGGTCAAGGTCATGGGTCTACTTGAGAATGAAGATAATGACTACTTAAAAACAAGTGTGTGTTTCCCCTTCTCCCAGAAATGGAAGCAGGTGTGCAGGCCATAGGTCGGAGGACCTACTTATCCCCACCTGACAGCACTTCTCTGCTCTGGATCTAGGAGACCCAAGGTTTGGAACATCAGCCTGTGGGTCAGTGATGTAGCATTTCACAGGATGTCAGTGTTCTGAGAAATCAGCAGGTCCATTTGGCACAGTGTCATCTTCCTGTCAGGACTGGCGGTCAAATGTCTCATGAACCCCACAATTCCGGGGATTTCCTCTTTCCTCCCGTTGACCGAGGGTTAGGGTTAGAGTTAGGGTACTGGTTAGGGCATGGGTTAGGGTACGGGTTAGGGTACGGGTTAGAGATAGGGTAGGGGTTAGGGCACGGTTTACCGTACAGGGTAGGGTTTAGGGTTAGGCTACCATTTAGGGTACGGGTTAGGGTTAGGGTACGCTTTAGGGTTTGGGTTCGGTTCAGGGGTAGGGTTAGGCGTTAGTGTTCTGGTAGGTGTTGGGGTTAGGGTACGGGGTAGGTTTAGGGTACAGTTTAAGGTTAGTGTTAGGGACCTCTCCAAATGTTCCGTGCCTGCTACCACAGGAGGCTGGTGCCAAGCTGACAATGCAAGGATGAGCCAGGGGCTGCGCTTGTCATGGAACACAGCTCAGAGGGGCTTGAATCTGCTCTGGGGTCCAGGCAAAGCCACCCCACACCTGCCTGTGTCCCAGCCCCTGTGGGAAGGTAGTAATGAACTGATTCTGACCTTGACCTCTCCCAACACAGGATTCCAGGGGCTCCCATTACTGTTAGGCTCAGGTCCACGGGCCTCGTCTGTGCCCATGCGCTGGGCCGTCCCCACAGTGGCTCCTGGCACACCTGAGTCCTGGTCACACATCTCTGTGGAAACCCCTGCCCTCCAGGGTGGATGGCCAATGTGACGGCCCTGTCAGGAACAGAATGGCACAAAATGCCGGGATGTCATTTCTAAGCTGATGGAGTCTGTGACTTCTCCTGGTTCCCTCTGTCCTGGGTTCATTCTCTGTCCCCTTCTCTGTCTCTGTGTCTGTGTCTCTCACAGGAGCAGACCCGTGGGTTCCATGGGCGATGTGAGAAACCGCAGAAGCCTCCCTTGTCCCCGTTTCCCTCTCCGGTCCTGGTGCCCCATTCCTTCCTAAGGCCTCCTCAACCTGACCGGAGCAGTGATTCTGATTTCTCTTCCACATGGGGACCCTGAGGCTGAAACAAGAAGGGCCCTGACCTTGGTCTTCAGACTGGTGGCCCTGTGCTCTTCCACCGCTCTTCTTCTTCCGCAGAAGCGTAGCCAGGTCCTAAGGCCCCCAAGCCCCGCGTCTGTCCTCTGCTGAGAAGGACCTCGAGGGGTTAGAAAACATTTTCCCAAGACTGGGATCACAGGGGGTCGGGGATGGATATCCAAGGCCGAGAGGCACTTCTATAAGACTGTGGCACCCTTGGGACAGTACATCTCTGCAGCCCAAGTGACATCAGAGTAAGCTGAGGCCTTTTGTGCTATAGCCCTCCGGACTTGGGGGAGGGTATCTCTTACTACTCCCAAGTTCGCAGGGTGGTGTTGGACACCGGAACCCAGACCTTGTCTTTTCCCAGTGCCCTGGCAACACCCTGGGTCCCTTGGGGAACCCTGACCATCAGCCCGGACTGTCCCCCCGTCCCTATGGGGCCTGGTTCCGGGTCCTGCAGCGACACAGTGGGGAGAGGTGAGGCCAGGCAGGAGCGGGGAGAGGGCAGAGTGGACTCTCCCTGGGGGCCATGGATCCCTGGTCAGTGCAGACCCTGTTGTGTGCCGGCCCCTCGGGCACCGAGATTCCAGCTCCTGGTCTGGCTCCGGGAGGGAGACCAGAGTGTGGCCCCTGCTAGCTCAGATGTGTCACTCTGTCCTGTAGCTACAGCCTGTCCCACCAGCTGAACTCCACCTCCTAGTCGGCCAGCTCATCTTCACGGTCAAGAACAGGCCATCATGAAGGTCAGGGGCCATTGCGTGCCTGGTCAGGCAGGGGACGGCTCACTTTCACCTCAGGGAGTCTCTGGCTGGTCTAGCAGGGGCTCTGGAGGCCTGGCTTTCCAGGTTCTCTGCTGAACAGCTCTGGGACTGGAGCCATTTAACCTCTCCTCGCTGGGCCTCGCTTTCCTCTTCTGTGCAATGGGGTGAGGCTGAATGATCCCTCCCATGGCGGAAACATGTGGAGTGCTGGTGATGGACGTAAGCCGGGCACCGAGCCTGGATTGCAGAGTGCAGAGGGGGATGGTGAGCGGTGTGGGCAGTGAGCACTCCTTCCCCCAAAATCAATTTAGCTCTTCCACGTAGCCGCCAGACCACTGGCTGGGAGCCCAGGAGCAGTGGCCGACCACACTCCTGACACCAGGCCCCTGCGTGTGGCTCTTCCTCAGCACTGGGACACGGTGGGGACCGCGGGACTTGGGGTCAGCTCCTCTCTCTGAGGGAAGGAGACGAAAGAAGGCTTTCCTTGGGGACCCCCAATGCCACATAAGAGGGGAGGAGGCTTCCCCCAAACAGTACTTTGAAATTCTGCTTCTGTTAGAACCTGAGCCTTGGGCTTTGGTTATTTCACTTGCTGGGCTGACGAGATACACTTGTTCTCCAAGACTCCTCCTCATATGAAGAGCTCTTGCAGGTCCCGGGCATCCTGGAGCCCGGGGTGGGAGAGGGGCCAGTCCCCTCCCAGGCTCCTGCAGGAGACCTGTCCTCCCAAAGGCAGGATGGTTTCGGGTCGTGGTCCTGGGCTAGGGTTGGAGACAGCCTGTCACTGCTCCTGACTCTGGGGTGAGTGGGCCTTTTTTAGGCAAAGCAACACCCACCGAAGGCAGTGGCTTCAGAAAGAACACACTCCTGGGCCCGGTCCCGCCCCAGGTCGGTGGCTGACTTCCCCAGCCCCAGAGGAAGAAGGATAGCCTCTGCTTCCTTGGGCTTTGGTCCTCTGACCCACGAGCAAGCACTGAAAAGTTTCTAGCCCTCCTCTGGAAGCGCACCATCCCTGAGCGGGCCAGTCACGGTCCACACACGAAGACGGACAACGTGCTAAGTAAGTGCAGGAGGTGATCCTGTTCAAATGGCCTGCGGGTCGGTGGGGTTGCTGCTTCTGTGCCCTCCAGTGGGCCGCTTTTCCCTGGATGGAAATTCTCCTGGAGGCGCCTCTCTGTCCTTTGAGCTCCGTTCCTGCTGGTTTCAGGACCAAGGGACTCCAACTGAGCATTGTGCCCCATGTCCTCAGGGTGATGGTGGTCATGGTCTGTTATGATGATCTGGGAGGTTCCTTCAGGTTCCTGCTCCCCTAGGCACAGGTGCGGTAGCGACAAGCCCCAGGGCCATCCCCCAATTTCAGCATTGTGCCCCATGTTCCCCAGGGATGGTGCTAATAGTCCGTTGGGATTGTCTGGGAGGGCCCTCCAGGTTCCCGCTGCCCCCCCAGGCACAGGTGTGGGTGGCAAGAATCCCCAGAGCCGTCCTCAAGCTTCAGCATTGTGCCCCATGTCCTCAGGGATGTTGCTAAGGTTCCATGAGGATCATCTGGGAGGATCCTCCCGGTTCCCGCTTCCCCGGGCACAGGTGTGGTGGCCAAAAGGCCCAGAGCCCTCCCCCAAATTCAGCATTGTGCCCCCGGGGGTGCTGGTGCCGGTCATGGGCTGTCAAGATGGTACAGGAGGATCCTCCAGGTGGGGCTTGGAGCCTGGGTCAACCTGGTCGCACTCAGGTTGCATGAGGAACAGATGAGTTGAGGTCTTCATTTGGAAGAGTCATTTCGCTTTTCCAAAAAGGTCAAGGTCATGGGTCTACTTTAGAATGAAGATAATGACTACTTAAAAACAAGTGTGTGTTTCCCCTTCTCCCAGAAATGGAAGCAGGTGTGCAGGCCATAGGTCGGAGGACCTACTTATCCCCACCTGACAGCACTTCTCTGCTCTGGATCTAGGAGACCCAAGGTTTGGAACATCAGCCTGTGGGTCAGTGATGTAGCATTTCACAGGATGTCAGTGTTCTGAGAAATCAGCAGGTCCATTTGGCACAGTGTCATCTTCCTGTCAGGACTGGCGGTCAAATGTCTCATGAACCCCACACTTCCGGGGATTTCCTCTTTCCTCCCGTTGACCGAGGGTTAGGGTTAGAGTTAGGGTACTGGTTAGGGCATGGGTTAGGGTACGGGTTAGGGTACGGGTTAGAGATAGGGTAGGGGTTAGGGCACGGTTTACCGTACAGGGTAGGGTTTAGGGTTAGGCTACCATTTAGGGTACGGGTTAGGGTTAGGGTACGCTTTAGGGTTTGGGTTCGGTTCAGGGGTAGGGTTAGGCGTTAGTGTTCTGGTAGGTGTTGGGGTTAGGGTACGGGGTAGGTTTAGGGTACAGTTTAAGGTTAGTGTTAGGGACCTCTCCAAATGTTCCGTGCCTGCTATCACAGGAGGCTGGTGCCAAGCTGACAATGCAAGGATGAGCCAGGGGCTGCGCTTGTCATGGAACACAGCTCAGAGGGGCTTGAATCTGCTCTGGGGTCCGGGCAAAGCCACCCCACAACTGCCTGTGTCCCAGCCCCTGTGGGAAGGTAGTAATGAACTGATTCTGACCTTGACCTCTCCCAACACAGGATTCCAGGGGCTCCCATTACTGTTAGGCTCAGGTCCACGGGCCTCGTCTGTGCCCATGCGCTGGGCCGTCCCCACAGTGGCTCCTGGCACACCTGAGTCCTGGTCACACATCTCTGTGGAAACCCCTGCCCTCCAGGTTGGATGGCCAATGTGACGGCCCTGTCAGGAACAGAATGGCACAAAATGCCGGGATGTCATTTCTCAGCTGATGGAGTCTGTGACTTCTCCTGGTTCCCTCTGTCCTGGGTTCATTCTCTGTCCCCTTCTCTGTCTCTGTGTCTGTGTCTCTCACAGGAGCAGACCCGTGGGTTCCATGGGCGATGTGAGAAACCGCAGAAGCCTCCCTTGTCCCCGTTTCCCTCTCCGGTCCTGGTGCCCCATTCCTTCCTAAGGCCTCCTCAACCTGACCGGAGCAGTGATTCTGGATTCTCTTCCACATGGGGACCCTGAGGCTGAAACAAGAAGGGCCCTGACCTTGGTCTTCAGACTGGTGGCCCTGTGCTCTTCCACCTTCTGCGTAGCCAGGTCCTAAGGCCCCCAAGCCCCGAGTCTGTCCTCTGCTGAGAAGGACCTCGAGGGGTTAGAAAACATTTTGCCAAGACTGGGATCACAGGGGGTCGGGGATGGATATCCAAGGCCGAGAGGCACTTCTATAAGACTGTGGCACCCTTGGGACACTACATCTCTGCAGCCCAAGTGACATCAGAGTAAGCTGAGGCCTTTTGTGCTATAGCCCTCCGGACTTGGGGGAGGGTATCTCTTACTACTCCCAAGTTCGCAGGGTGGTGTTGGACACCGGAACCCAGACCTTGTCTTTTCCCAGTGCCCTGGCCACACCCTGGGTCCCTTGGGGAACCCTGACCATCAGCCCGGACTGTCCCCCCGTCCGTATGGGGCCTGGTTCCGGGTCCTGCAGCGACACAGTGAGGAGAGGTGAGGCCAGGCAGGAGCGGGGAGAGGGCAGAGTGGACTCTCCCTGGGGGCCATGGATCCCTGGTCAGTGCAGACCCTGTTGTGTGCCGGCCCCTCGGGCACCGAGATTCCAGCTCCTGGTCTGGCTCCGGGAGGGAGACCAGAGTGTGGCCCCTGCTAGCTCAGATGTGTCACTCTGTCCTGTAGCTACAGCCTGTCCCACCAGCTGAACTCCACCTCCTAGTCGGCCAGCTCATCTTCACGGTCAAGAACAGGCCATCATGAAGGTCAGGGGCCATTCCATGCCTGGTCAGGCAGGGGACGGCTCACTTTCACCTCAGGGAGTCTCTGGCTGGTCTAGCAGGGGCTCTGGAGGCCTGGCTTTCCAGGTTCTCTGCTGAACAGCTCTGGGACTGGAGCCATTTAACCTCTCCTCGCTGGGCCTCGCTTTCCTCTTCTGTGCAATGGGGTGAGGCTGAATGATCCCTCCCATGGCCGAAACATGTGGAGTGCTGGTGATGGACGTGAGCCGGGCACCGAGCCTGGATTGCAGAGTGCAGAGGGGGATGGTGAGCAGTGTGGGCAGTGAGCACTCCTTCCCCCAAAATCAATTTAGCTCTTCCACGTAGCCGCCAGACCACTGGCTGGGAGCCCAGGAGCAGTGGCCGACCACACTCCTGACACCAGGCCCCTGCGTGTGGCTCTTCCTCAGCACTGGGACACGGTGGGGACCGCGGGACTTGGGGTCAGCTCCTCTCTCTGAGGGAAGGAGACGAAAGAAGGCTTTCCTTGGGGACCCCCAATGCCACATAAGAGGGGAGGAGGCTTCCCCCAAACAGTACTTTGAAATTCTGCTTCTGTTAGAACCTGAGCCTTGGGCTTTGGTTATTTCACTTGCTGGGCTGACGAGATACACTTGTTGTCCAAGACTCCTCCTCAGATGAAGAGCTCTTGCAGGTCCCGGGCATCCTGGAGCCCGGGGTGGGAGAGAGGCCAGTCCCCTCCCAGGCTCCTGCAGGAGACCTGTCCTCCCAAAGGCAGGATGGTTTCGGGTCGTGGTCCTGGGCTAGGGTTGGAGACAGCCTGTCACTGCTCCTGACGCTGGGGTGAGTGGGCCTTTTTTAGGCAAAGCAACACCCACCGAAGGCAGTGGCTTCAGAAAGAACACACTCCTGGGCCCGGTCCCGCCCCAGGTCGGTGGCTGACTTCCCCAGCCCCAGAGGAAGAGGGATAGCCTCTGCTTCCTTGGGCTTTGGTCCTCTGACCCACGAGCAAGCACTGAAAAGTTTCTAGCCCTCCTCTGGAAGCGCACCATCCCTGAGCGGGCCAGTCACGGTCCACACACGAAGACGGACAACGTGCTAAGTAAGTGCAGGAGGTGATCCTGTTCAAATGGCCTGCGGGTCGGTGGGGTTGCTTCTTCTGTGCCCTCCAGTGGGCCGCTTTTCCCTGGATGGAAATTCTCCTGGAGGCGCCTCTCTGTCCTTTGAGCTCCGTTCCTGCTGGTTTCAGGACCAAGGGACTCCAACTGAGCATTGTGCCCCATGTCCTCAGGGCGATGGTGGTCATGGTCTGTTATGATGATCTGGGAGGTTCCTTCAGGTTCCTGCTCCCCTAGGCACAGGTGCGGTAGCGACAAGCCCCAGGGCCATCCCCCAATTTCAGCATTGTGCCCCATGTTCCCCAGGGATGGTGCTAATAGTCCTTTGGGATTGTCTGGGAGGGCCCTCCAGGTTCCCGCTGCCCCCCCAGGCACAGGTGTGGGTGGCAAGAATCCCCAGAGCCGTCCTCAAGCTTCGGCATTGTGCCCCATGTCCTCAGGGATGTTGCTAAGGTTCCATGAGGATCATCTGGGAGGATCCTCCCGGTTCCCGCTTCCCCGGGCACAGGTGTGGTGGCCAAAAGGCCCAGAGCCCTCCCCCAAATTCAGCATTGTGCCCCCGGGGGTGCTGGTGCCGGTCATGGGCTGTCAAGATGGTACAGGAGGATCCTCCAGGTGGGGCTTGGAGCCTGGGTCAACCTGGTCGCACTCAGGTTGCATGAGGAACAGATGAGTTGAGGTCTTCATTTGGAAGAGTCATTTCGCTTTTCCAAAAAGGTCAAGGTCATGGGTCTACTTTAGAATGAAGATAATGACTACTTAAAAACAAGTGTGTGTTTCCCCTTCTCCCAGAAATGGAAGCAGGTGTGCAGGCCATAGGTCGGAGGACCTACTGATCCCCACCTGACAGCACTTCTCTGCTCTGGATCTAGGAGACCCAAGGTTTGGAACATCAGCCTGTGGGTCAGTGATGTAGCATTTCACAGGATGTCAGTGTTCTGAGAAATCAGCAGGTCCATTTGGCACAGTGTCATCTTCCTGTCAGGACTGGCGGTCAAATGTCTCATGAACCCCACACTTCCGGGGATTTCCTCTTTCCTCCCGTTGACCGAGGGTTAGGGTTAGAGTTAGGGTACTGGTTAGGGCATGGGTTAGGGTACGGGTTAGGGTACGGGTTAGAGATAGGGTAGGGGTTAGGGCACGGTTTACCGTACAGGGTAGAGTTTAGGGTTAGGGTACCATTTAGGGTACGGGTTAGGGTTAGGGTACGCTTTAGGGTTTGGGTTCGGTTCAGGGGTAGGGTTAGGCGTTAGTGTTCTGGTAGGTGTTGGGGTTAGGGTACGGGGTAGGTTTAGGGTACAGTTTAAGGTTAGTGTTAGGGACCTCTCCAAATGTTCCGTGCCTGCTATCACAGGAGGCTGGTGCCAAGCTGACAATGCAAGGATGAGCCAGGGGCTGCGCTTGTCATGGAACACAGCTCAGAGGGGCTTGAATCTGCTCTGGGGTCCAGGCAAAGCCACCCCACACCTGCCTGTGTCCCAGCCCCTGTGGGAAGGTAGTAATGAACTGATTCTGACCTTGACCTCTCCCAACACAGGATTCCAGGGGCTCCCATTACTGTTAGGCTCAGGTCCACGGGCCTCGTCTGTGCCCATGCGCTGGGCCGTCCCCACAGTGGCTCCTGGCACACCTGAGTCCTGGTCACACATCTCTGTGGAAACCCCTGCCCTCCAGGGTGGATGGCCAATGTGACGGCCCTGTCAGGAACAGAATGGCACAAAATGCTGGGATGTCATTTCTCAGCTGATGGAGTCTGTGACTTCTCCTGGTTCCCTCTGTCCTGGGTTCATTCTCTGTCCCCTTCTCTGTCTCTGTGTCTGTGTCTCTCACAGGAGCAGACCCGTGGGTTCCATGGGCGATGTGAGAAACCGCAGAAGCCTCCCTTGTCCCCGTTTCCCTCTCCGGTCCTGGTGCCCCATTCCTTAAAAGGCCTCCTCAACCTGACCGGAGCAGTGATTCTGGATTCTCTTCCACATGGGGACCCTGAGGCTGAAACAAGTAGGGCCCTGACCTTGGTCTTCAGACTGGTGGCCCTGTGCTCTTCCACCTTCTGCGTAGCCAGGTCCTAAGGCCCCCAAGCCCCGAGTCTGTCCTCTGCTGAGAAGGACCTCGAGGGGTTAGAAAACATTTTCCCAAGACTGGGATCACAGGGGGTCGGGGATGGATATCCAAGGCCGAGAGGCACTTCTATAAGACTGTGGCACCCTTGGGACACTACATCTCTGCAGCCCAAGTGACATCAGAGTAAGCTGAGGCCTTTTGTGCTATAGCCCTCCGGACTTGGGGGAGGGTATCTCTTACTACTCCCAAGTTCGCAGGGTGGTGTTGGACACCGGAACCCAGACCTTGTCTTTTCCCAGTGCCCTGGCAACACCCTGGGTCCCTTGGGGAACCCTGACCATCAGCCCGGACTGTCCCCCCGTCCCTATGGGGCCTGGTTCCGGGTCCTGCAGCGACACAGTGAGGAGAGGTGAGGCCAGGCAGGAGCGGGGAGAGGGCAGAGTGGACTCTCCCTGGGGGCCATGGATCCCTGGTCAGTGCAGACCCTGTTGTCTGCCGGCCCCTCGGGCACCGAGATTCCAGCTCCTGGTCTGGCTCCGGGAGGGAGACCAGAGTGTGGCCCCAGCTAGCTCAGATGTGTCACTCTGTCCTGTAGCTACAGCCTGTCCCACCAGCTGAACTCCACCTCCTAGTCGGCCAGCTCATCTTCACGGTCAAGAACAGGCCATCATGAAGGTCAGGGGCCATTGCGTGCCTGGTCAGGCAGGGGACGGCTCACTTTCACCTCAGGGAGTCTCTGGCTGGTCTAGCAGGGGCTCTGGAGGCCTGGCTTTCCAGGTTCTCTGCTGAACAGCTCTGGGACTGGAGCCATTTAACCTCTCCTCGCTGGGCCTCGCTTTCCTCTTCTGTGCAATGGGGTGAGGCTGAATGATCCCTCCCATGGCGGAAACATGTGGAGTGCTGGTGATGGACGTGAGCCGGGCACCGAGCCTGGATTGCAGAGTGCAGAGGGGGATGGTGAGCGGTGTGGGCAGTGAGCACTCCTTCCCCCAAAATCAATTTAGCTCTTCCACGTAGCCGCCAGACCACTGGCTGGGAGCCCAGGAGCAGTGGCCGACCACACTCCTGACACCAGGCCCCTGCGTGTGGCTCTTCCTCAGCACTGGGACACGGTGGGGACCGCGGGACTTGGGGTCAGCTCCTCTCTCTGAGGGAAGGAGACGAAAGAAGGCTTTCCTTGGGGACCCCCAATGCCACATAAGAGGGGAGGAGGCTTCCCCCAAACAGTACTTTGAAATTCTGCTTCTGTTAAAACCTGAGCCTTGGGCTTTGGTTATTTCACTTGCTGGGCTGACGAGATACACTTGTTGTCCAAGACTCCTCCTCAGATGAAGAGCTCTTGCAGGTCCCGGGCATCCTGGAGCCCGGGGTGGGAGAGGGGCCAGTCCCCTCCCAGGCTCCTGCAGGAGACCTGTCCTCCCAAAGGCAGGATGGTTTCGGGTCGTGGTCCTGGGCTAGGGTTGGAGACAGCCTGTCACTGCTCCTGACTCTGGGGTGAGTGGGCCTTTTTTAGGCAAAGCAACACCCACCGAAGGCAGTGGCTTCAGAAAGAACACACTCCTGGGCCCGGTCCCGCCCCAGGTCGGTGGCTGACTTCCCCAGCCCCAGAGGAAGAGGGATAGCCTCTGCTTCCTTGGGCTTTGGTCCTCTGACCCACGAGCAAGCACTGAAAAGTTTCTAGCCCTCCTCTGGAAGCGCACCATCCCTGAGCGGGCCAGTCACGGTCCACACACGAAGACGGACAACGTGCTAAGTAAGTGCAGGAGGTGATCCTGTTCAAATGGCCTGCGGGTCGGTGGGGTTGCTTCTTCTGTGCCCTCCAGTGGGCCGCTTTTCCCTGGATGGAAATTCTCCTGGAGGCGCCTCTCTGTCCTTTGAGCTCCGTTCCTGCTGGTTTCAGGACCAAGGGACTCCAACTGAGCATTGTGCCCCATGTCCTCAGGGCGATGGTGGTCATGGTCTGTTATGATGATCTGGGAGGTTCCTTCAGGTTCCTGCTCCCCTAGGCACAGGTGCGGTAGCGACAAGCCCCAGGGCCATCCACCAATTTCAGCATTGTGCCCCATGTTCCCCAGGGATGGTGCTAATAGTCCGTTGGGATGGTCTGGGAGGGCCCTCCAGGTTCCCGCTGCCCCCCCAGGCACAGGTGTGGGTGGCAAGAAACCCCAGAGCCGTCCTCAAGCTTCAGCATTGTGCCCCATGTCCTCAGGGATGTTGCTAAGGTTCCATGAGGATCATCTGGGAGGATCCTCCCGGTTCCCGCTTCCCCAGGCACAGGTGTGGTGGCCAAAAGGCCCAGAGCCCTCCCCCAAATTCAGCATTGTGACCCCGGGGGTGCTGGTGCCGGTCATGGGCTGTCAAGATGGTACAGGAGGATCCTCCAGGTGGGGCTTGGAGCCTGGGTAAACCTGGTCGCACTCAGGTTGCATGAGGAACAGATGAGTTGAGGTCTTCATTTGGAAGAGTCATTTCGCTTTTCCAAAAAGGTCAAGGTCATGGGTCTACTTTAGAATGAAGATAATGACTACTTAAAAACAAGTGTGTGTTTCCCCTTCTCCCAGAAATGGAAGCAGGTGTGCAGGCCATAGGTCGGAGGACCTACTTATCCCCACCTGACAGCACTTCTCTGCTCTGGATCTAGGAGACCCAAGGTTTGGAACATCAGCCTGTGGGTCAGGGATGTAGCATTTCACAGGATGTCAGTGTTCTGAGAAATCAGCAGGTCCATTTGGCACAGTGTCATCTTCCTGTCAGGACTGGCGGTCAAATGTCTCATGAACCCCACACTTCCGGGGATTTCCTCTTTCCTCCCGTTGACCGAGGGTTAGGGTTAGAGTTAGGGTACTGGTTAGGGCATGGGTTAGGGTACGGGTTAGGGTACGGGTTAGAGATAGGGTAGGGGTTAGGGCACGGTTTACCGTACAGGGTAGGGTTTAGGGTTAGGCTACCATTTAGGGTACGGGTTAGGGTTAGGGTACGCTTTAGGGTTTGGGTTCGGTTCAGGGGTAGGTTTAGGCGTTAGTGTTCTGGTAGGTGTTGGGGTTAGGGTACGGGGTAGGTTTAGGGTACAGTTTAAGGTTAGTGTTAGGGACCTCTCCAAATGTTCCGTGCCTGCTATCACAGGAGGCTGGTGCCAAGCTGACAATGCAAGGATGAGCCAGGGGCTGCGCTTGTCATTGAACACAGCTCAGAGGGGCTTGAATCTGCTCTGGGGTCCAGGCAAAGCCACCCCACACCTGCCTGTGTCCCAGCCCCTGTGGGAAGGTAGTAATGAACTGATTCTGACCTTGACCTCTCCCAACACAGGATTCCAGGGGCTCCCATTACGGTTAGGCTCAGGTCCACGGGCCTCGTCTGTGCCCATGCGCTGGGCCGTCCCCACAGTGGCTCCTGGCACACCTGAGTCCTGGTCACACATCTCTGTGGAAACCCCTGCCCTCCAGGGTGGATGGCCAATGTGACGGCCCTGTCAGGAACAGAATGGCACAAAATGCCGGGATGTCATTTCTCAGCTGATGGAGTCTGTGACTTCTCCTGGTTCCCTCTGTCCTGGGTTCATTCTCTGTCCCCTTCTCTGTCTCTGTGTCTGTGTCTCTCACAGGAGCAGACCCGTGGGTTCCATGGGCGATGTGAGAAACCGCAGAAGCCTCCCTTGTCCCCGTTTCCCTCTCCGGTCCTGGTGCCCCATTCCTTCCTAAGGCCTCCTCAACCTGACCGGAGCAGTGATTCTGGATTCTCTTCCACATGGGGACCCTGAGGCTGAAACAAGTAGGGCCCTGACCTTGGTCTTCAGACTGGTGGCCCTGTGCTCTTCCACCTTCTGCGTAGCCAGGTCCTAAGGCCCCCAAGCCCCGAGTCTGTCCTCTGCTGAGAAGGACCTCGAGGGGTTAGAAAACATTTTCCCAAGACTGGGATCACAGGGGGTCGGGGATGGATATCCAAGGCCGAGAGGCACTTCTATAAGACTGTGGCACCCTTGGGACACTACATCTCTGCAGCCCAAGTGACATCAGAGTAAGCTGAGGCCTTTTGTGCTATAGCCCTCCGGACTTGGGGGAGGGTATCTCTTACTACTCCCAAGTTCGCAGGGTGGTGTTGGACACCGGAACCCAGACCTTGTCTTTTCCCAGTGCCCTGGCAACACCCTGGGTCCCTTGGGGAACCCTGACCATCAGCCCGGACTGTCCCCCCGTCCCTATGGGGCCTGGTTCCGGGTCCTGCAGCGACACAGTGAGGAGAGGTGAGGCCAGGCAGGAGCGGGGAGAGGGCAGAGTGGACTCTCCCTGGGGGCCATGGATCCCTGGTCAGTGCAGACCCTGTTGTGTGCCGGCCCCTCGGGCACCGAGATTCCAGCTCCTGGTCTGGCTCCGGGAGGGAGACCAGAGTGTGGCCCCTGCTAGCTCAGATGTGTCACTCTGTCCTGTAGCTACAGCCTGTCCCACCAGCTGAACTCCACCTCCTAGTCGGCCAGCTCATCTTCACGGTCAAGAACAGGCCATCATGAAGGTCAGGGGCCATTGCGTGCCTGGTCAGGCAGGGGACGGCTCACTTTCACCTCAGGGAGTCTCTGGCTGGTCTAGCAGGGGCTCTGGAGGCCTGGCTTTCCAGGTTCTCTGCTGAACAGCTCTGGGACTGGAGCCATTTAACCTCTCCTCGCTGGGCCTCGCTTTCCTCTTCTGTGCAATGGGGTGAGGCTGAATGATCCCTCCCATGGCGGAAACATGTGGAGTGCTGGTGATGGACGTGAGCCGGGCACCGAGCCTGGATTGCAGAGTGCAGAGGGGGATGGTGAGCGGTGTGGGCAGTGAGCACTCCTTCCCCCAAAATCAATTTAGCTCTTCCACGTAGCCGCCAGACCACTGGCTGGGAGCCCAGGAGCAGTGGCCGACCACACTCCTGACACCAGGCCCCTGCGTGTGGCTCTTCCTCAGCACTGGGACACGGTGGGGACCGCGGGACTTGGGGTCAGCTCCTCTCTCTGAGGGAAGGAGACGAAAGAAGGCTTTCCTTGGGGACCCCCAATGCCACATAAGAGGGGAGGAGGCTTCCCCCAAACAGTACTTTGAAATTCTGCTTCTGTTAGAACCTGAGCCTTGGGCTTTGGTTATTTCACTTGCTGGGCTGACGAGATACACTTGTTCTCCAAGACTCCTCCTCAGATGAAGAGCTCTTGCAGGTCCCGGGCATCCTGGAGCCCGGGGTGGGAGAGGGGCCAGTCCCCTCCCAGGCTCCTGCAGGAGACCTGTCCTCCCAAAGGCAGGATGGTTTCGGGTCGTGGTCCTGGGCTAGGGTTGGAGACAGCCTGTCACTGCTCCTGACTCTGGGGTGAGTGGGCCTTTTTTAGGCAAAGCAACACCCACCGAAGGCAGTGGCTTCAGAAAGAACACACTCCTGGGCCCGGTCCCGCCCCAGGTCGGTGGCTGACTTCCCCAGCCCCAGAGGAAGAGGGATAGCCTCTGCTTCCTTGGGCTTTGGTCCTCTGACCCACGAGCAAGCACTGAAAAGTTTCTAGCCCTCCTCTGGAAGCGCACCATCCCTGAGCGGGCCAGTCACGGTCCACACACGAAGACGGACAACGTGCTAAGTAAGTGCAGGAGGTGATCCTGTTCAAATGGCCTGCGGGTCGGTGGGGTTGCTGCTTCTGTGCCCTCCAGTGGGCCGCTTTTCCCTGGATGGAAATTCTCCTGGAGGCGCCTCTCTGTCCTTTGAGCTCCGTTCCTGCTGGTTTCAGGACCAAGGGACTCCAACTGAGCATTGTGCCCCATGTCCTCAGGGCGATGGTGGTCATGGTCTGTTATGATGATCTGGGAGGTTCCTTCAGGTTCCTGCTCCCCTAGGCACAGGTGCGGTAGCGACAAGCCCCAGGGCCATCCCCCAATTTCAGCATTGTGCCCCATGTTCCCGAGGGATGGTGCTAATAGTCCGTTGGGATTGTCTGGGAGGGCCCTCCAGGTTCCCGCTGCCCCCCCAGGCACAGGTGTGGGTGGCAAGAAACCCCAGAGCCGTCCTCAAGCTTCAGCATTGTGCCCCATGTCCTCAGGGATGTTGCTAAGGTTCCATGAGGATCATCTGGGAGGATCCTCCCGGTTCCCGCTTCCCCAGGCACAGGTGTGGTGGCCAAAAGGCCCAGAGCCCTCCCCCAAATTCTGCATTGTGCCCCCGGGGGTGCTGGTGCCGGTCATGGGCTGTCAAGATGGTACAGGAGGATCCTCCAGGTGGGGCTTGGAGCCTGGGTAAACCTGGTCGCACTCAGGTTGCATGAGGAACAGATGAGTTGAGGTCTTCATTTGGAAGAGTCATTTCGCTTTTCCAAAAAGGTCAAGGTCATGGGTCTACTTTAGAATGAAGATAATGACTACTTAAAAACAAGTGTGTGTTTCCCCTTCTCCCAGAAATGGAAGCAGGTGTGCAGGCCATAGGTCGGAGGACCTACTTATCCCCACCTGACAGCACTTCTCTGCTCTGGATCTAGGAGACCCAAGGTTTGGAACATCAGCCTGTGGGTCAGGGATGTAGCATTTCACAGGATGTCAGTGTTCTGAGAAATCAGCAGGTCCATTTGGCACAGTGTCATCTTCCTGTCAGGACTGGCGGTCAAATGTCTCATGAACCCCACACTTCCGGGGATTTCCTCTTTCCTCCCGTTGACCGAGGGTTAGGGTTAGAGTTAGGGTACTGGTTAGGGCATGGGTTAGGGTACGGGTTAGGGTACGGGTTAGAGATAGGGTAGGGGTTAGGGCACGGTTTACCGTACAGGGTAGGGTTTAGGGTTAGGCTACCATTTAGGGTACGGGTTAGGGTTAGGGTACGCTTTAGGGTTTGGGTTCGGTTCAGGGGTAGGGTTAGGCGTTAGTGTTCTGGTAGGTGTTGGGGTTAGGGTACGGGGTAGGTTTAGGGTACAGTTTAAGGTTAGTGTTAGGGACCTCTCCAAATGTTCCGTGCCTGCTATCACAGGAGGCTGGTGCCAAGCTGACAATGCAAGGATGAGCCAGGGGCTGCGCTTGTCATGGAACACAGCTCAGAGGGGCTTGAATCTGCTCTGGGGTCCAGGCAAAGCCACCCCACACCTGCCTGTGTCCCAGCCCCTGTGGGAAGGTAGTAATGAACTGATTCTGACCTTGACCTCTCCCAACACAGGATTCCAGGGGCTCCCATTACGGTTAGGCTCAGGTCCACGGGCCTCGTCTGTGCCCATGCGCTGGGCCGTCCCCACAGTGGCTCCTGGCACACCTGAGTCCTGGTCACACATCTCTGTGGAAACCCCTGCCCTCCAGGGTGGATGGCCAATGTGACGGCCCTGTCAGGAACAGAATGGCACAAAATGCCGGGATGTCATTTCTCAGCTGATGGAGTCTGTGACTTCTCCTGGTTCCCTCTGTCCTGGGTTCATTCTCTGTCCCCTTCTCTGTCTCTGTGTCTGTGTCTCTCACAGGAGCAGACCCGTGGGTTCCATGGGCGATATGAGAAACCGCAGAAGCCTCCCTTGTCCCCGTTTCCCTCTCCGGTCCTGGTGCCCCATTCCTTCCTTAGGCCTCCTCAACCTGACCGGAGCAGTGATTCTGGATTCTCTTCCACATGGGGACCCTGAGGCTTAAACAAGTAGGGCCCTGACCTTGGCCTTCAGACTGGTGGCCCTGTGCTCTTCCACCTTCTGCGTAGCCAGGTCCTAAGGCCCCCAAGCCCCGAGTCTGTCCTCTGCTGAGAAGGACCTCGAGGGGTTAGAAAACATTTTCCCAAGACTGGGATCACAGGGGGTCGGGGATGGATATCCAAGGCCGAGAGGCACTTCTATAAGACTGTGGCACCCTTGGGACACTACATCTCTGCAGCCCAAGTGACATCAGAGTAAGCTGAGGCCTTTTGTGCTATAGCCCTCCGGACTTGGGGGAGGGTATCTCTTACTACTCCCAAGTTCGCAGGGTGGTGTTGGACACCGGAACCCAGACCTTGTCTTTTCCCAGTGCCCTGGCAACATCCTGGGTCCCTTGGGGAACCCTGACCATCAGCCCGGACTGTCCCCCCGTCCCTATGGGGCCTGGTTCCGGGTCCTGCAGCGACACAGTGAGGAGAGGTGAGGCCAGGCAGGAGCGGGGAGAGGGCAGAGTGGACTCTCCCTGGGGGCCATGGATCCCTGGTCAGTGCAGACCCTGTTGTGTGCCGGCCCCTCGGGCACCGAGATTCCAGCTCCTGGTCTGGCTCCGGGAGTGAGACCAGAGTGTGGCCCCTGCTAGCTCAGATGTGTCACTCTGTCCTGTAGCTACAGCCTGTCCCACCAGCTGAACTCCACCTCCTAGTCGGCCAGCTCATCTTCACGGTCAAGAACAGGCCATCATGAAGGTCAGGGGCCATTGCGTGCCTGGTCAGGCAGGGGACGGCTCACTTTCACCTCAGGGAGTCTCTGGCTGGTCTAGCAGGGGCTCTGGAGGCCTGGCTTTCCAGGTTCTCTGCTGAACAGCTCTGGGACTGGAGCCATTTAACCTCTCCTCGCTGGGCCTCGCTTTCCTCTTCTGTGCAATGGGGTGAGGCTGAATGATCCCTCCCATGGCGGAAACATGTGGAGTGCTGGTGATGGACGTGAGCCGGGCAACGAGCCTGGATTGCAGAGTGCAGAGGGGGATGGTGAGCGGTGTGGGCAGTGAGCACTCCTTCCCCCAAAATCAATTTAGCTCTTCCACGTAGCCGCCAGACCACTGGCTGGGAGCCCAGGAGCAGTGGCCGACCACACTCCTGACACCAGGCCCCTGCGTGTGGCTCTTCCTCAGCACTGGGACACGGTGGGGACCGCGGGACTTGGGGTCAGCTCCTCTCTCTGAGGGAAGGAGACGAAAGAAGGCTTTCCTTGGGGACCCCCAATGCCACATAAGAGGGGAGGAGGCTTCCCCCAAACAGTACTTTGAAATTCTGCTTCTGTTAGAACCTGAGCCTTGGGCTTTGGTTATTTCACTTGCTGGGCTGACGAGATACACTTGTTCTCCAAGACTCCTCCTCAGATGAAGAGCTCTTGCAGGTCCCGGGCATCCTGGAGCCCGGGGTGGGAGAGGGGCCAGTCCCCTCCCAGGCTCCTGCAGGAGACCTGTCCTCCCAAAGGCAGGATGGTTTCGGGTCGTGGTCCTGGGCTAGGGTTGGAGACAGCCTGTCACTGCTCCTGACTCTGGGGTGAGTGGGCCTTTTTTAGGCAAAGCAACACCCACCGAAGGCAGTGGCTTCAGAAAGAACACACTCCTGGGCCCGGTCCCGCCCCAGGTCGGTGGCTGACTTCCCCAGCCCCAGAGGAAGAGGGATAGCCTCTGCTTCCTTGGGCTTTGGTCCTCTGACCCACGAGCAAGCACTGAAAAGTTTCTAGCCCTCCTCTGGAAGCGCACCATCCCTGAGCGGGCCAGTCACGGTCCACACACGAAGACGGACAACGTGCTAAGTAAGTGCAGGAGGTGATCCTGTTCAAATGGCCTGCGGGTCGGTGGGGTTGCTGCTTCTGTGCCCTCCAGTGGGCCGCTTTTCCCTGGATGGAAATTCTCCTGGAGGCGCCTCTCTGTCCTTTGAGCTCCGTTCCTGCTGGTTTCAGGACCAAGGGACTCCAACTGAGCATTGTGCCCCATGTCCTCAGGGCGATGGTGGTCATGGTCTGTTATGATGATCTGGGAGGTTCCTTCAGGTTCCTGCTCCCCTAGGCACAGGTGCGGTAGCGACAAGCCCCAGGGCCATCCCCCAATTTCAGCATTGTGCCCCATGTTCCCGAGGGATGGTGCTAATAGTCCGTTGGGATTGTCTGGGAGGGCCCTCCAGGTTCCCGCTGCCCCCCCAGGCACAGGTGTGGGTGGCAAGAAACCCCAGAGCCGTCCTCAAGCTTCAGCATTGTGCCCCATGTCCTCAGGGATGTTGCTAAGGTTCCATGAGGATCATCTGGGAGGATCCTCCCGGTTCCCGCTTCCCCAGGCACAGGTGTGGTGGCCAAAAGGCCCAGAGCCCTCCCCCAAATTCAGCATTGTGCCCCCGGGGGTGCTGGTGCCGGTCATGGGCTGTCAAGATGGTACAGGAGGATCCTCCAGGTGGGGCTTGGAGCCTGGGTAAACCTGGTCGCACTCAGGTTGCATGAGGAACAGATGAGTTGAGGTCTTCATTTGGAAGAGTCATTTCGCTTTTCCAAAAAGGTCAAGGTCATGGGTCTACTTTAGAATGAAGATAATGACTACTTAAAAACAAGTGTGTGTTTCCCCTTCTCCCAGAAATGGAAGCAGGTGTGCAGGCCATAGGTCGGAGGACCTACTTATCCCCACCTGACAGCACTTCTCTGCTCTGGATCTAGGAGACCCAAGGTTTGGAACATCAGCCTGTGGGTCAGGGATGTAGCATTTCACAGGATGTCAGTGTTCTGAGAAATCAGCAGGTCCATTTGGCACAGTGTCATCTTCCTGTCAGGACTGGCGGTCAAATGTCTCATGAACCCCACACTTCCGGGGATTTCCTCTTTCCTCCCGTTGACCGAGGGTTAGGGTTAGAGTTAGGGTACTGGTTAGGGCATGGGTTAGGGTACGGGTTAGGGTACGGGTTAGAGATAGGGTAGGGGTTAGGGCACGGTTTACCGTACAGGGTAGGGTTTAGGGTTAGGCTACCATTTAGGGTACGGGTTAGGGTTAGGGTACGCTTTAGGGTTTGGGTTCGGTTCAGGGGTAGGGTTAGGCGTTAGTGTTCTGGTAGGTGTTGGGGTTAGGGTACGGGGTAGGTTTAGGGTACAGTTTAAGGTTAGTGTTAGGGACCTCTCCAAATGTTCCGTGCCTGCTATCACAGGAGGCTGGTGCCAAGCTGACAATGCAAGGATGAGCCAGGGGCTGCGCTTGTCATGGAACACAGCTCAGAGGGGCTTGAATCTGCTCTGGGGTCCAGGCAAAGCCACCCCACACCTGCCTGTGTCCCAGCCCCTGTGGGAAGGTAGTAATGAACTGATTCTGACCTTGACCTCTCCCAACACAGGATTCCAGGGGCTCCCATTACGGTTAGGCTCAGGTCCACGGGCCTCGTCTGTGCCCATGCGCTGGGCCGTCCCCACAGTGGCTCCTGGCACACCTGAGTCCTGGTCACACATCTCTGTGGAAACCCCTGCCCTCCAGGGTGGATGGCCAATGTGACGGCCCTGTCAGGAACAGAATGGCACAAAATGCCGGGATGTCATTTCTCAGCTGATGGAGTCTGTGACTTCTCCTGGTTCCCTCTGTCCTGGGTTCATTCTCTGTCCCCTTCTCTGTCTCTGTGTCTGTGTCTCTCACAGGAGCAGACCCGTGGGTTCCATGGGCGATGTGAGAAACCGCAGAAGCCTCCCTTGTCCCCGTTTCCCTCTCCGGTCCTGGTGCCCCATTCCTTCCTAAGGCCTCCTCAACCTGACCGGAGCAGTGATTCTGGATTCTCTTCCACATGGGGACCTGAGGCTTAAACAAGTAGGGCCCTGACCTTGGCCTTCAGACTGGTGGCCCTGTGCTCTTCCACCTTCTGCGTAGCCAGGTCCTAAGGCCCCCAAGCCCCGAGTCTGTCCTCTGCTGAGAAGGACCTCGAGGGGTTAGAAAACATTTTCCCAAGACTGGGATCACAGGGGGTCGGGGATGGATATCCAAGGCCGAGAGGCACTTCTATAAGACTGTGGCACCCTTGGGACACTACATCTCTGCAGCCCAAGTGACATCAGAGTAAGCTGAGGCCTTTTGTGCTATAGCCCTCCGGACTTGGGGGAGGGTATCTCTTACTACTCCCAAGTTCGCAGGGTGGTGTTGGACACCGGAACCCAGACCTTGTCTTTTCCCAGTGCCCTGGCAACATCCTGGGTCCCTTGGGGAACCCTGACCATCAGCCCGGACTGTCCCCCTGTCCCTATGGGGCCTGGTTCCGGGTCCTGCAGCGACACAGTGAGGAGAGGTGAGGCCAGGCAGGAGCGGGGAGAGGGCAGAGTGGACTCTCCCTGGGGGCCATGGATCCCTGGTCAGTGCAGACCCTGTTGTGTGCCGGCCCCTCGGGCACCGAGATTCCAGCTCCTGGTCTGGCTCCGGGAGGGAGACCAGAGTGTGGCCCCTGCTAGCTCAGATGTGTCACTCTGTCCTGTAGCTACAGCCTGTCCCACCAGCTGAACTCCACCTCCTAGTCGGCCAGCTCATCTTCACGGTCAAGAACAGGCCATCATGAAGGTCAGGGGCCATTGCGTGCCTGGTCAGGCAGGGGACGGCTCACTTTCACCTCAGGGAGTCTCTGGCTGGTCTAGCAGGGGCTCTGGAGGCCTGGCTTTCCAGGTTCTCTGCTGAACAGCTCTGGGACTGGAGCCATTTAACCTCTCCTCGCTGGGCCTCGCTTTCCTCTTCTGTGCAATGGGGTGAGGCTGAATGATCCCTCCCATGGCGGAAACATGTGGAGTGCTGGTGATGGACGTGAGCCGGGCACCGAGCCTGGATTGCAGAGTGCAGAGGGGGATGGTGAGCGGTGTGGGCAGTGAGCACTCCTTCCCCCAAAATCAATTTAGCTCTTCCACGTAGCCGCCAGACCACTGGCTGGGAGCCCAGGAGCAGTGGCCGACCACACTCCTGACACCAGGCCCCTGCGTGTGGCTCTTCCTCAGCACTGGGACACGGTGGGGACCGCGGGACTTGGGGTCAGCTCCTCTCTCTGAGGGAAGGAGACGAAAGAAGGCTTTCCTTGGGGACCCCCAATGCCACATAAGAGGGGAGGAGGCTTCCCCCAAACAGTACTTTGAAATTCTGCTTCTGTTAGAACCTGAGCCTTGGGCTTTGGTTATTTCACTTGCTGGGCTGACGAGATACACTTGTTCTCCAAGACTCCTCCTCAGATGAAGAGCTCTTGCAGGTCCCGGGCATCCTGGAGCCCGGGGTGGGAGAGGGGCCAGTCCCCTCCCAGGCTCCTGCAGGAGACCTGTCCTCCCAAAGGCAGGATGGTTTCGGGTCGTGGTCCTGGGCTAGGGTTGGAGACAGCCTGTCACTGCTCCTGACTCTGGGGTGAGTGGGCCTTTTTTAGGCAAAGCAACACCCACCGAAGGCAGTGGCTTCAGAAAGAACACACTCCTGGGCCCGGTCCCGCCCCAGGTCGGTGGCTGACTTCCCCAGCCCCAGAGGAAGAGGGATAGCCTCTGCTTCCTTGGGCTTTGGTCCTGTGACCCACGAGCAAGCACTGAAAAGTTTCTAGCCCTCCTCTGGAAGCGCACCATCCCTGAGCGGGCCAGTCACGGTCCACACACGAAGACGGACAACGTGCTAAGTAAGTGCAGGAGGTGATCCTGTTCAAATGGCCTGCGGGTCGGTGGGGTTGCTGCTTCTGTGCCCTCCAGTGGGCCGCTTTTCCCTGGATGGAAATTCTCCTGGAGGCGCCTCTCTGTCCTTTGAGCTCCGTTCCTGCTGGTTTCAGGACCAAGGGACTCCAACTGAGCATTGTGCCCCATGTCCTCAGGGCGATGGTGGTCATGGTCTGTTATGATGATCTGGGAGGTTCCTTCAGGTTCCTGCTCCCCTAGGCACAGGTGCGGTAGCGACAAGCCCCAGGGCCATCCCCCAATTTCAGCATTGTGCCCCATGTTCCCGAGGGATGGTGCTAATAGTCCGTTGGGATTGTCTGGGAGGGCCCTCCAGGTTCCCGCTGCCCCCCCAGGCACAGGTGTGGGTGGCAAGAAACCCCAGAGCCGTCCTCAAGCTTCAGCATTGTGCCCCATGTCCTCAGGGATGTTGCTAAGGTTCCATGAGGATCATCTGGGAGGATCCTCCCGGTTCCCGCTTCCCCAGGCACAGGTGTGGTGGCCAAAAGGCCCAGAGCCCTCCCCCAAATTCTGCATTGTGCCCCCGGGGGTGCTGGTGCCGGTCATGGGCTGTCAAGATGGTACAGGAGGATCCTCCAGGTGGGGCTTGGAGCCTGGGTAAACCTGGTCGCACTCAGGTTGCATGAGGAACAGATGAGTTGAGGTCTTCATTTGGAAGAGTCATTTCGCTTTTCCAAAAAGGTCAAGGTCATGGGTCTACTTTAGAATGAAGATAATGACTACTTAAAAACAAGTGTGTGTTTCCCCTTCTCCCAGAAATGGAAGCAGGTGTGCAGGCCATAGGTCGGAGGACCTACTTATCCCCACCTGACAGCACTTCTCTGCTCTGGATCTAGGAGACCCAAGGTTTGGAACATCAGCCTGTGGGTCAGGGATGTAGCATTTCACAGGATGTCAGTGTTCTGAGAAATCAGCAGGTCCATTTGGCACAGTGTCATCTTCCTGTCAGGACTGGCGGTCAAATGTCTCATGAACCCCACACTTCCGGGCATTTCCTCTTTCCTCCCGTTGACCGAGGGTTAGGGTTAGAGTTAGGGTACTGGTTAGGGCATGGGTTAGGGTACGGGTTAGGGTACGGGTTAGAGATAGGGTAGGGGTTAGGGCACGGTTTACCGTACAGGGTAGGGTTTAGGGTTAGGCTACCATTTAGGGTACGGGTTAGGGTTAGGGTACGCTTTAGGGTTTGGGTTCGGTTCAGGGGTAGGGTTAGGCGTTAGTGTTCTGGTAGGTGTTGGGGTTAGGGTACGGGGTAGGTTTAGGGTACAGTTTAAGGTTAGTGTTAGGGACCTCTCCAAATGTTCCGTGCCTGCTATCACAGGAGGCTGGTGCCAAGCTGACAATGCAAGGATGAGCCAGGGGCTGCGCTTGTCATGGAACACAGCTCAGAGGGGCTTGAATCTGCTCTGGGGTCCAGGCAAAGCCACCCCACACCTGCCTGTGTCCCAGCCCCTGTGGGAAGGTAGTAATGAACTGATTCTGACCTTGACCTCTCCCAACACAGGATTCCAGGGGCTCCCATTACGGTTAGGCTCAGGTCCACGGGCCTCGTCTGTGCCCATGCGCTGGGCCGTCCCCACAGTGGCTCCTGGCACACCTGAGTCCTGGTCACACATCTCTGTGGAAACCCCTGCCCTCCAGGGTGGATGGCCAATGTGACGGCCCTGTCAGGAACAGAATGGCACAAAATGCCGGGATGTCATTTCTCAGCTGATGGAGTCTGTGACTTCTCCTGGTTCCCTCTGTCCTGGGTTCATTCTCTGTCCCCTTCTCTGTCTCTGTGTCTGTGTCTCTCACAGGAGCAGACCCGTGGGTTCCATGGGCGATGTGAGAAACCGCAGAAGCCTCCCTTGTCCCCGTTTCCCTCTCCGGTCCTGGTGCCCCATTCCTTCCTTAGGCCTCCTCAACCTGACCGGAGCAGTGATTCTGGATTCTCTTCCACATGGGGACCCTGAGGCTTAAACAAGTAGGGCCCTGACCTTGGCCTTCAGACTGGTGGCCCTGTGCTCTTCCACCTTCTGCGTAGCCAGGTCCTAAGGCCCCCAAGCCCCGAGTCTGTCCTCTGCTGAGAAGGACCTCGAGGGGTTAGAAAACATTTTCCCAAGACTGGGATCACAGGGGGTCGGGGATGGATATCCAAGGCCGAGAGGCACTTCTATAAGACTGTGGCACCCTTGGGACACTACATCTCTGCAGCCCAAGTGACATCAGAGTAAGCTGAGGCCTTTTGTGCTATAGCCCTCCGGACTTGGGGGAGGGTATCTCTTACTACTCCCAAGTTCGCAGGGTGGTGTTGGACACCGGAACCCAGACCTTGTCTTTTCCCAGTGCCCTGGCAACATCCTGGGTCCCTTGGGGAACCCTGACCATCAGCCCGGACTGTCCCCCCGTCCCTATGGGGCCTGGTTCCGGGTCCTGCAGCGACACAGTGAGGAGAGGTGAGGCCAGGCAGGAGCGGGGAGAGGGCAGAGTGGACTCTCCCTGGGGGCCATGGATCCCTGGTCAGTGCAGACCCTGTTGTGTGCCGGCCCCTCGGGCACCGAGATTCCAGCTCCTGGTCTGGCTCCGGGAGTGAGACCAGAGTGTGGCCCCTGCTAGCTCAGATGTGTCACTCTGTCCTGTAGCTACAGCCTGTCCCACCAGCTGAACTCCACCTCCTAGTCGGCCAGCTCATCTTCACGGTCAAGAACAGGCCATCATGAAGGTCAGGGGCCATTGCGTGCCTGGTCAGGCAGGGGACGGCTCACTTTCACCTCAGGGAGTCTCTGGCTGGTCTAGCAGGGGCTCTGGAGGCCTGGCTTTCCAGGTTCTCTGCTGAACAGCTCTGGGACTGGAGCCATTTAACCTCTCCTCGCTGGGCCTCGCTTTCCTCTTCTGTGCAATGGGGTGAGGCTGAATGATCCCTCCCATGGCGGAAACATGTGGAGTGCTGGTGATGGACGTGAGCCGGGCACCGAGCCTGGATTGCAGAGTGCAGAGGGGGATGGTGAGCGGTGTGGGCAGTGAGCACTCCTTCCCCCAAAATCAATTTAGCTCTTCCACGTAGCCGCCAGACCACTGGCTGGGAGCCCAGGAGCAGTGGCCGACCACACTCCTGACACCAGGCCCCTGCGTGTGGCTCTTCCTCAGCACTGGGACACGGTGGGGACCGCGGGACTTGGGGTCAGCTCCTCTCTCTGAGGGAAGGAGACGAAAGAAGGCTTTCCTTGGGGACCCCCAATGCCACATAAGAGGGGAGGAGGCTTCCCCCAAACAGTACTTTGAAATTCTGCTTCTGTTAGAACCTGAGCCTTGGGCTTTGGTTATTTCACTTGCTGGGCTGACGAGATACACTTGTTCTCCAAGACTCCTCCTCAGATGAAGAGCTCTTGCAGGTCCCGGGCATCCTGGAGCCCGGGGTGGGAGAGGGGCCAGTCCCCTCCCAGGCTCCTGCAGGAGACCTGTCCTCCCAAAGGCAGGATGGTTTCGGGTCGTGGTCCTGGGCTAGGGTTGGAGACAGCCTGTCACTGCTCCTGACTCTGGGGTGAGTGGGCCTTTTTTAGGCAAAGCAACACCCACCGAAGGCAGTGGCTTCAGAAAGAACACACTCCTGGGCCCGGTCCCGCCCCAGGTCGGTGGCTGACTTCCCCAGCCCCAGAGGAAGAGGGATAGCCTCTGCTTCCTTGGGCTTTGGTCCTCTGACCCACGAGCAAGCACTGAAAAGTTTCTAGCCCTCCTCTGGAAGCGCACCATCCCTGAGCGGGCCAGTCACGGTCCACACACGAAGACGGACAACGTGCTAAGTAAGTGCAGGAGGTGATCCTGTTCAAATGGCCTGCGGGTCGGTGGGGTTGCTGCTTCTGTGCCCTCCAGTGGGCCGCTTTTCCCTGGATGGAAATTCTCCTGGAGGCGCCTCTCTGTCCTTTGAGCTCCGTTCCTGCTGGTTTCAGGACCAAGGGACTCCAACTGAGCATTGTGCCCCATGTCCTCAGGGCGATGGTGGTCATGGTCTGTTATGATGATCTGGGAGGTTCCTTCAGGTTCCTGCTCCCCTAGGCACAGGTGCGGTAGCGACAAGCCCCAGGGCCATCCCCCAATTTCAGCATTGTGCCCCATGTTCCCGAGGGATGGTGCTAATAGTCCGTTGGGATTGTCTGGGAGGGCCCTCCAGGTTCCCGCTGCCCCCCCAGGCACAGGTGTGGGTGGCAAGAAACCCCAGAGCCGTCCTCAAGCTTCAGCATTGTGCCCCATGTCCTCAGGGATGTTGCTAAGGTTCCATGAGGATCATCTGGGAGGATCCTCCCGGTTCCCGCTTCCCCAGGCACAGGTGTGGTGGCCAAAAGGCCCAGAGCCCTCCCCCAAATTCAGCATTGTGCCCCCGGGGGTGCTGGTGCCGGTCATGGGCTGTCAAGATGGTACAGGAGGATCCTCCAGGTGGGGCTTGGAGCCTGGGTAAACCTGGTCGCACTCAGGTTGCATGAGGAACAGATGAGTTGAGGTCTTCATTTGGAAGAGTCATTTCGCTTTTCCAAAAAGGTCAAGGTCATGGGTCTACTTTAGAATGAAGATAATGACTACTTAAAAACAAGTGTGTGTTTCCCCTTCTCCCAGAAATGGAAGCAGGTGTGCAGGCCATAGGTCGGAGGACCTACTTATCCCCACCTGACAGCACTTCTCTGCTCTGGATCTAGGAGACCCAAGGTTTGGAACATCAGCCTGTGGGTCAGGGATGTAGCATTTCACAGGATGTCAGTGTTCTGAGAAATCAGCAGGTCCATTTGGCACAGTGTCATCTTCCTGTCAGGACTGGCGGTCAAATGTCTCATGAACCCCACACTTCCGGGGATTTCCTCTTTCCTCCCGTTGACCGAGGGTTAGGGTTAGAGTTAGGGTACTGGTTAGGGCATGGGTTAGGGTACGGGTTAGGGTACGGGTTAGAGATAGGGTAGGGGTTAGGGCACGGTTTACCGTACAGGGTAGGGTTTAGGGTTAGGCTACCATTTAGGGTACGGGTTAGGGTTAGGGTACGCTTTAGGGTTTGGGTTCGGTTCAGGGGTAGGGTTAGGCGTTAGTGTTCTGGTAGGTGTTGGGGTTAGGGTACGGGGTAGGTTTAGGGTACAGTTTAAGGTTAGTGTTAGGGACCTCTCCAAATGTTCCGTGCCTGCTATCACAGGAGGCTGGTGCCAAGCTGACAATGCAAGGATGAGCCAGGGGCTGCGCTTGTCATGGAACACAGCTCAGAGGGGCTTGAATCTGCTCTGGGGTCCAGGCAAAGCCACCCCACACCTGCCTGTGTCCCAGCCCCTGTGGGAAGGTAGTAATGAACTGATTCTGACCTTGACCTCTCCCAACACAGGATTCCAGGGGCTCCCATTACGGTTAGGCTCAGGTCCACGGGCCTCGTCTGTGCCCATGCGCTGGGCCGTCCCCACAGTGGCTCCTGGCACACCTGAGTCCTGGTCACACATCTCTGTGGAAACCCCTGCCCTCCAGGGTGGATGGCCAATGTGACGGCCCTGTCAGGAACAGAATGGCACAAAATGCCGGGATGTCATTTCTCAGCTGATGGAGTCTGTGACTTCTCCTGGTTCCCTCTGTCCTGGGTTCATTCTCTGTCCCCTTCTCTGTCTCTGTGTCTGTGTCTCTCACAGGAGCAGACCCGTGGGTTCCATGGGCGATATGAGAAACCGCAGAAGCCTCCCTTGTCCCCGTTTCCCTCTCCGGTCCTGGTGCCCCATTCCTTCCTAAGGCCTCCTCAACCTGACCGGAGCAGTGATTCTGGATTCTCTTCCACATGGGGACCTGAGGCTTAAACAAGTAGGGCCCTGACCTTGGCCTTCAGACTGGTGGCCCTGTGCTCTTCCACCTTCTGCGTAGCCAGGTCCTAAGGCCCCCAAGCCCCGAGTCTGTCCTCTGCTGAGAAGGACCTCGAGGGGTTAGAAAACATTTTCCCAAGACTGGGATCACAGGGGGTCGGGGATGGATATCCAAGGCCGAGAGGCACTTCTATAAGACTGTGGCACCCTTGGGACACTACATCTCTGCAGCCCAAGTGACATCAGAGTAAGCTGAGGCCTTTTGTGCTATAGCCCTCCGGACTTGGGGGAGGGTATCTCTTACTACTCCCAAGTTCGCAGGGTGGTGTTGGACACCGGAACCCAGACCTTGTCTTTTCCCAGTGCCCTGGCAACATCCTGGGTCCCTTGGGGAACCCTGACCATCAGCCCGGACTGTCCCCCTGTCCCTATGGGGCCTGGTTCCGGGTCCTGCAGCGACACAGTGAGGAGAGGTGAGGCCAGGCAGGAGCGGGGAGAGGGCAGAGTGGACTCTCCCTGGGGGCCATGGATCCCTGGTCAGTGCAGACCCTGTTGTGTGCCGGCCCCTCGGGCACCGAGATTCCAGCTCCTGGTCTGGCTCCGGGAGGGAGACCAGAGTGTGGCCCCTGCTAGCTCAGATGTGTCACTCTGTCCTGTAGCTACAGCCTGTCCCACCAGCTGAACTCCACCTCCTAGTCGGCCAGCTCATCTTCACGGTCAAGAACAGGCCATCATGAAGGTCAGGGGCCATTGCGTGCCTGGTCAGGCAGGGGACGGCTCACTTTCACCTCAGGGAGTCTCTGGCTGGTCTAGCAGGGGCTCTGGAGGCCTGGCTTTCCAGGTTCTCTGCTGAACAGCTCTGGGACTGGAGCCATTTAACCTCTCCTCGCTGGGCCTCGCTTTCCTCTTCTGTGCAATGGGGTGAGGCTGAATGATCCCTCCCATGGCGGAAACATGTGGAGTGCTGGTGATGGACGTGAGCCGGGCACCGAGCCTGGATTGCAGAGTGCAGAGGGGGATGGTGAGCGGTGTGGGCAGTGAGCACTCCTTCCCCCAAAATCAATTTAGCTCTTCCACGTAGCCGCCAGACCACTGGCTGGGAGCCCAGGAGCAGTGGCCGACCACACTCCTGACACCAGGCCCCTGCGTGTGGCTCTTCCTCAGCACTGGGACACGGTGGGGACCGCGGGACTTGGGGTCAGCTCCTCTCTCTGAGGGAAGGAGACGAAAGAAGGCTTTCCTTGGGGACCCCCAATGCCACATAAGAGGGGAGGAGGCTTCCCCCAAACAGTACTTTGAAATTCTGCTTCTGTTAGAACCTGAGCCTTGGGCTTTGGTTATTTCACTTGCTGGGCTGACGAGATACACTTGTTCTCCAAGACTCCTCCTCAGATGAAGAGCTCTTGCAGGTCCCGGGCATCCTGGAGCCCGGGGTGGGAGAGGGGCCAGTCCCCTCCCAGGCTCCTGCAGGAGACCTGTCCTCCCAAAGGCAGGATGGTTTCGGGTCGTGGTCCTGGGCTAGGGTTGGAGACAGCCTGTCACTGCTCCTGACTCTGGGGTGAGTGGGCCTTTTTTAGGCAAAGCAACACCCACCGAAGGCAGTGGCTTCAGAAAGAACACACTCCTGGGCCCGGTCCCGCCCCAGGTCGGTGGCTGACTTCCCCAGCCCCAGAGGAAGAGGGATAGCCTCTGCTTCCTTGGGCTTTGGTCCTGTGACCCACGAGCAAGCACTGAAAAGTTTCTAGCCCTCCTCTGGAAGCGCACCATCCCTGAGCGGGCCAGTCACGGTCCACACACGAAGACGGACAACGTGCTAAGTAAGTGCAGGAGGTGATCCTGTTCAAATGGCCTGCGGGTCGGTGGGGTTGCTGCTTCTGTGCCCTCCAGTGGGCCGCTTTTCCCTGGATGGAAATTCTCCTGGAGGCGCCTCTCTGTCCTTTGAGCTCCGTTCCTGCTGGTTTCAGGACCAAGGGACTCCAACTGAGCATTGTGCCCCATGTCCTCAGGGCGATGGTGGTCATGGTCTGTTATGATGATCTGGGAGGTTCCTTCAGGTTCCTGCTCCCCTAGGCACAGGTGCGGTAGCGACAAGCCCCAGGGCCATCCCCCAATTTCAGCATTGTGCCCCATGTTCCCGAGGGATGGTGCTAATAGTCCGTTGGGATTGTCTGGGAGGGCCCTCCAGGTTCCCGCTGCCCCCCCAGGCACAGGTGTGGGTGGCAAGAAACCCCAGAGCCGTCCTCAAGCTTCAGCATTGTGCCCCACGTCCTCAGGGATGTTGCTAAGGTTCCATGAGGATCATCTGGGAGGATCCTCCCGGTTCCCGCTTCCCCAGGCACAGGTGTGGTGGCCAAAAGGCCCAGAGCCCTCCCCCAAATTCAGCATTGTGCCCCCGGGGGTGCTGGTGCCGGTCATGGGCTGTCAAGATGGTACAGGAGGATCCTCCAGGTGGGGCTTGGAGCCTGGGTAAACCTGGTCGCACTCAGGTTGCATGAGGAACAGATGAGTTGAGGTCTTCATTTGGAAGAGTCATTTCGCTTTTCCAAAAAGGTCAAGGTCATGGGTCTACTTTAGAATGAAGATAATGACTACTTAAAAACAAGTGTGTGTTTCCCCTTCTCCCAGAAATGGAAGCAGGTGTGCAGGCCATAGGTCGGAGGACCTACTTATCCCCACCTGACAGCACTTCTCTGCTCTGGATCTAGGAGACCCAAGGTTTGGAACATCAGCCTGTGGGTCAGGGATGTAGCATTTCACAGGATGTCAGTGTTCTGAGAAATCAGCAGGTCCATTTGGCACAGTGTCATCTTCCTGTCAGGACTGGCGGTCAAATGTCTCATGAACCCCACACTTCCGGGCATTTCCTCTTTCCTCCCGTTGACCGAGGGTTAGGGTTAGAGTTAGGGTACTGGTTAGGGCATGGGTTAGGGTACGGGTTAGGGTACGGGTTAGAGATAGGGTAGGGGTTAGGGCACGGTTTACCGTACAGGGTAGGGTTTAGGGTTAGGCTACCATTTAGGGTACGGGTTAGGGTTAGGGTACGCTTTAGGGTTTGGGTTCGGTTCAGGGGTAGGGTTAGGCGTTAGTGTTCTGGTAGGTGTTGGGGTTAGGGTACGGGGTAGGTTTAGGGTACAGTTTAAGGTTAGTGTTAGGGACCTCTCCAAATGTTCCGTGCCTGCTATCACAGGAGGCTGGTGCCAAGCTGACAATGCAAGGATGAGCCAGGGGCTGCGCTTGTCATGGAACACAGCTCAGAGGGGCTTGAATCTGCTCTGGGGTCCAGGCAAAGCCACCCCACACCTGCCTGTGTCCCAGCCCCTGTGGGAAGGTAGTAATGAACTGATTCTGACCTTGACCTCTCCCAACACAGGATTCCAGGGGCTCCCATTACTGTTAGGCTCAGGTCCACGGGCCTCGTCTGTGCCCATGCGCTGGGCCGTCCCCACAGTGGCTCCTGGCACACCTGAGTCCTGGTCACACATCTCTGTGGAAACCCCTGCCCTCCAGGGTGGATGGCCAATGTGACGGCCCTGTCAGGAACAGAATGGCACAAAATGCCGGGATGTCATTTCTCAGCTGATGGAGTCTGTGACTTCTCCTGGTTCCCTCTGTCCTGGGTTCATTCTCTGTCCCCTTCTCTGTCTCTGTGTCTGTGTCTCTCACAGGAGCAGACCCGTGGGTTCCATGGGCGATGTGAGAAACCGCAGAAGCCTCCCTTGTCCCCGTTTCCCTCTCCGGTCCTGGTGCCCCATTCCTTCCTAAGGCCTCCTCAACCTGACCGGAGCAGTGATTCTGGATTCTCTTCCACATGGGGACCCTGAGGCTGAATCAAGTAGGGCCCTGACCTTGGCCTTCAGACTGGTGGCCCTGTGCTCTTCCACCTTCTGCGTAGCCAGGTCCTAAGGCCCCCAAGCCCCGAGTCTGTCCTCTGCTGAGAAGGACCTCGAGGGGTTAGAAAACATTTTCCCAAGACTGGGATCACAGGGGGTCGGGGATGGATATCCAAGGCCGAGAGGCACTTCTATAAGACTGTGGCACCCTTGGGACACTACATCTCTGCAGCCCAAGTGACATCAGAGTAAGCTGAGGCCTTTTGTGCTATAGCCCTCCGGACTTGGGGGAGGGTATCTCTTACTACTCCCAAGTTCGCAGGGTGGTGTTGGACACCGGAACCCAGACCTTGTCTTTTCCCAGTGCCCTGGCAACACCCTGGGTCCCTTGGGGAACCCTGACCATCAGCCCGGACTGTCCCCCCGTCCCTATGGGGCCTGGTTCCGGGTCCTGCAGCGACACAGTGAGGAGAGGTGAGGCCAGGCAGGAGCGGGGAGAGGGCAGAGTGGACTCTCCCTGGGGGCCATGGATCCCTGGTCAGTGCAGACCCTGTTGTGTGCCGGCCCCTCGGGCACCGAGATTCCAGCTCCTGGTCTGGCTTCGGGAGGGAGACCAGAGTGTGGCCCCTGCTAGCTCAGATGTGTCACTCTGTCCTGTAGCTACAGCCTGTCCCACCAGCTGAACTCCACCTCCTAGTCGGCCAGCTCATCTTCACGGTCAAGAACAGGCCATCATGAAGGTCAGGGGCCATTGCGTGCCTGGTCAGGCAGGGGACGGCTCACTTTCACCTCAGGGAGACTCTGGCTGGTCTAGCAGGGGCTCTGGAGGCCTGGCTTTCCAGGTTCTCTGCTGAACAGCTCTGGGACTGGAGCCATTTAACCTCTCCTCGCTGGGCCTCGCTTTCCTCTTCTGTGCAATGGGGTGAGGCTGAATGATCCCTCCCATGGCGGAAACATGTGGAGTGCTGGTGATGGACGTGAGCCGGGCACCGAGCCTGGATTGCAGAGTGCAGAGGGGGATGGTGAGCGGTGTGGGCAGTGAGCACTCCTTCCCCCAAAATCAATTTAGCTCTTCCACGTAGCCGCCAGACCACTGGCTGGGAGCCCAGGAGCAGTGGCCGACCACACTCCTGACACCAGGCCCCTGCGTGTGGCTCTTCCTCAGCACTGGGACACGGTGGGGACCGCGGGACTTGGGGTCAGCTCCTCTCTCTGAGGGAAGGAGACGAAAGAAGGCTTTCCTTGGGGTCCCCCAATGCCACATAAGAGGGGAGGAGGCTTCCCCCAAACAGTACTTTGAAATTCTGCTTCTGTTAGAACCTGAGCCTTGGGCTTTGGTTATTTCACTTGCTGGGCTGACGAGATACACTTGTTCTCCAAGACTCCTCCTCAGATGAAGAGCCCTTGCAGGTCCCGGGCATCCTGGAGCCCGGGGTGGGAGAGGGGCCAGTCCCCTCCCAGGCTCCTGCAGGAGACCTGTCCTCCCAAAGGCAGGATGGTTTCGGGTCGTGGTCCTGGGCTAGGGTTGGAGACAGCCTGTCACTGCTCCTGACTCTGGGGTGAGTGGGCCTTTTTTAGGCAAAGCAAAACCCACCGAAGGCAGTGGCTTCAGAAAGAACACACTCCTGGGCCCGGTCCCGCCCCAGGTCGGTGGCTGACTTCCCCAGCCCCAGAGGAAGAGGGATAGCCTCTGCTTCCTTGGGCTTTGGTCCTCTGACCCACGAGCAAGCACTGAAAAGTTTCTAGCCCTCCTCTGGAAGCGCACCATCCCTGAGCGGGCCAGTCACGGTCCACACACGAAGACGGACAACGTGCTAAGTAAGTGCAGGAGGTGATCCTGTTCAAATGGCCTGCGGGTCGGTGGGGTTGCTGCTTCTGTGCCCTCCAGTGGGCCGCTTTTCCCTGGATGGAAATTCTCCTGGAGGCGCCTCTCTGTCCTTTGAGCTCCGTTCCTGCTGGTTTCAGGACCAAGGGACTCCAACTGAGCATTGTGCCCCATGTCCTCAGGGCGATGGTGGTCATGGTCTGTTATGATGATCTGGGAGGTTCCTTCAGGTTCCTGCTCCCCTAGGCACAGGTGCGGTAGCGACAAGCCCCAGGGCCATCCCCCAATTTCAGCATTGTGCCCCATGTTCCCCAGGGATGGTGCTAATAGTCCGTTGGGATTGTCTGGGAGGGCCCTCCAGGTTCCCGCTGCCCCCCCAGGCACAGGTGTGGGTGGCAAGAAACCCCAGAGCCGTCCTCAAGCTTCAGCATTGTGCCCCATGTCCTCAGGGATGTTGCTAAGGTTCCATGAGGATCATCTGGGAGGATCCTCCCGGTTCCCGCTTCCCCAGGCACAGGTGAGGTGGCCAAAAGGCCCAGAGCCCTCCCCCAAATTCAGCATTGTGCCCCCGGGGGTGCTGGTGCCGGTCATGGGCTGTCAAGATGGTACAGGAGGATCCTCCAGGTGGGGCTTGGAGCCTGGGTAAACCTGGTCGCACTCAGGTTGCATGAGGAACAGATGAGTTGAGGTCTTCATTTGGAAGAGTCATTTCGCTTTTCCAAAAAGGTCAAGGTCATGGGTCTACTTTAGAATGAAGATAATGACTACTTAAAAACAAGTGTGTGTTTCCCCTTCTCCCAGAAATGGAAGCAGGTGTGCAGGCCATAGGTCGGAGGACCTACTTATCCCCACCTGACAGCACTTCTCTGCTCTGGATCTAGGAGACCCAAGGTTTGGAACATCAGCCTGTGGGTCAGGGATGTAGCATTTCACAGGATGTCAGTGTTCTGAGAAATCAGCAGGTCCATTTGGCACAGTGTCATCTTCCTGTCAGGACTGGCGGTCAAATGTCTCATGAACCCCACACTTCCGGGGATTTCCTCTTTCCTCCCGTTGACCGAGGGTTAGGGTTAGAGTTAGGGTACTGGTTAGGGCATGGGTTAGGGTACGGGTTAGGGTACGGGTTAGAGATAGGGTAGGGGTTAGGGCACGGTTTACCGTACAGGGTAGGGTTTAGGGTTAGGCTACCATTTAGGGTACGGGTTAGGGTTAGGGTACGCTTTAGGGTTTGGGTTCGGTTCAGGGGTAGGGTTAGGCGTTAGTGTTCTGGTAGGTGTTGGGGTTAGGGTACGGGGTAGGTTTAGGGTACAGTTTAAGGTTAGTTTTAGGGACCTCTCCAAATGTTCCGTGCCTGCTATCACAGGAGGCTGGTGCCAAGCTGACAATGCAAGGATGAGCCAGGGGCTGCGCTTGTCATGGAACACAGCTCAGAGGGGCTTGAATCTGCTCTGGGGTCCAGGCAAAGCCACCCCACACCTGCCTGTGTCCCAGCCCCTGTGGGAAGGTAGTAATGAACTGATTCTGACCTTGACCTCTCCCAACACAGGATTCCAGGGGCTCCCATTACTGTTAGGCTCAGGTCCACGGGCCTCGTCTGTGCCCATGCGCTGGGCCGTCCCCACAGTGGCTCCTGGCACACCTGAGTCCTGGTCACACATCTCTGTGGAAACCCCTGCCCTCCAGGGTGGATGGCCAATGTGACGGCCCTGTCAGGAACAGAATGGCACAAAATGCCGGGATGTCATTTCTCAGCTGATGGAGTCTGTGACTTCTCCTGGTTCCCTCTGTCCTGGGTTCATTCTCTGTCCCCTTCTCTGTCTCTGTGTCTGTGTCTCTCACAGGAGCAGACCCGTGGGTTCCATGGGCGATGTGAGAAACCGCAGAAGCCTCCCTTGTCCCCGTTTCCCTCTCCGGTCCTGGTGCCCCATTCCTTCCTAAGGCCTCCTCAACCTGACCGGAGCAGTGATTCTGGATTCTCTTCCACATGGGGACCCTGAGGCTGAAACAAGAAGGGCCCTGACCTTGGTCTTCAGACTGGTGGCCCTGTGCTCTTCCACCTTCTGCGTAGCCAGGTCCTAAGGCCCCCAAGCCCCGAGTCTGTCCTCTGCTGAGAAGGACCTCGAGGGGTTAGAAAACATTTTCCCAAGACTGGGATCACAGGGGGTCGGGGATGGATATCCAAGGCCGAGAGGCACTTCTATAAGACTGTGGCACCCTTGGGACACTACATCTCTGCAGCCCAAGTGACATCAGAGTAAGCTGAGGCCTTTTGTGCTATAGCCCTCCGGACTTGGGGGAGGGTATCTCTTACTACTCCCAAGTTCGCAGGGTGGTGTTGGACACCGGAACCCAGACCTTGTCTTTTCCCAGTGCCCTGGCAACACCCTGGGTCCCTTGGGGAACCCTGACCATCAGCCCGGACTGTCCCCCCGTCCCTATGGGGCCTGGTTCCGGGTCCTGCAGCGACACAGTGAGGAGAGGTGAGGCCAGGCAGGAGCGGGGAGAGGGCAGAGTGGACTCTCCCTGGGGGCCATGGATCCCTGGTCAGTGCAGACCCTGTTGTGTGCCGGCCCCTCGGGCACCGAGATTCCAGCTCCTGGTCTGGCTCCGGGAGGGAGACCAGAGTGTGGCCCCTGCTAGCTCAGATGTGTCACTCTGACCTGTAGCTACAGCCTGTCCCACCAGCTGAACTCCACCTCCTAGTCGGCCAGCTCATCTTCACGGTCAAGAACAGGCCATCATGAAGGTCAGGGGCCATTGCGTGCCTGGTCAGGCAGGGGACGGCTCACTTTCACCTCAGGGAGTCTCTGGCTGGTCTAGCAGGGGCTCTGGAGGCCTGGCTTTCCAGGTTCTCTGCTGAACAGCTCTGGGACTGGAGCCATTTAACCTCTCCTCGCTGGGCCTCGCTTTCCTCTTCTGTGCAATGGGGTGAGGCTGAATGATCCCTCCCATGGCGGAAACATGTGGAGTGCTGGTGATGGACGTAAGCCGGGCACCGAGCCTGGATTGCAGAGTGCAGAGGGGGATGGTGAGCGGTGTGGGCAGTGAGCACTCCTTCCCCCAAAATCAATTTAGCTCTTCCACGTAGCCGCCAGACCACTGGCTGGGAGCCCAGGAGCAGTGGCCGACCACACTCCTGACACCAGGCCCCTGCGTGTGGCTCTTCCTCAGCACTGGGACACGGTGGGGACCGCGGGACTTGGGGTCAGCTCCTCTCTCTGAGGGAAGGAGACGAAAGAAGGCTTTCCTTGGGGACCCCCAATGCCACATAAGAGGGGAGGAGGCTTCCCCCAAACAGTACTTTGAAATTCTGCTTCTGTTAGAACCTGAGCCTTGGGCTTTGGTTATTTCACTTGCTGGGCTGACGAGATACACTTGTTGTCCAAGACTCCTCCTCAGATGAAGAGCCCTTGCAGGTCCCGGGCATCCTGGAGCCCGGGGTGGGAGAGGGGCCAGTCCCCTCCCAGGCTCCTGCAGGAGACCTGTCCTCCCAAAGGCAGGATGGTTTCGGGTCGTGGTCCTGGGCTAGGGTTGGAGACAGCCTGTCACTGCTCCTGACTCTGGGGTGAGTGGGCCTTTTTTAGGCAAAGCAACACCCACCGAAGGCAGTGGCTTCAGAAAGAACACACTCCTGGGCCCGGTCCCGCCCCAGGTCGGTGGCTGACTTCCCCAGCCCCAGAGGAAGAAGGATAGCCTCTGCTTCCTTGGGCTTTGGTCCTCTGACCCACGAGCAAGCACTGAAAAGTTTCTAGCCCTCCTCTGGAAGCGCACCATCCCTGAGCGGGCCAGTCACGGTCCACACACGAAGACGGACAACGTGCTAAGTAAGTGCAGGAGGTGATCCTGTTCAAATGGCCTGCGGGTCGGTGGGGTTGCTGCTTCTGTGCCCTCCAGTGGGCCGCTTTTCCCTGGATGGAAATTCTCCTGGAGGCGCCTCTCTGTCCTTTGAGCTCCGTTCCTGCTGGTTTCAGGACCAAGGGACTCCAACTGAGCATTGTGCCCCATGTCCTCAGGGCGATGGTGGTCATGGTCTGTTATGATGATCTGGGAGGTTCCTTCAGGTTCCTGCTCCCCTAGGCACAGGTGCGGTAGCGACAAGCCCCAGGGCCATCCCCCAATTTCAGCATTGTGCCCCATGTTCCCCAGGGATGGTGCTAATAGTCCGTTGGGATGGTCTGGGAGGGCCCTCCAGGTTCCCGCTGCCCCCCCAGGCACAGGTGTGGGTGGCAAGAAACCCCAGAGCCGTCCTCAAGCTTCAGCATTGTGCCCCATGTCCTCAGGGATGTTGCTAAGGTTCCATGAGTATCATCTGGGAGGATCCTCCCGGTTCCCGCTTCCCCAGGCACAGGTGTGGTGGCCAAAAGGCCCAGAGCCCTCCCCCAAATTCAGCATTGTGCCCCCGGGGGTGCTGGTGCCGGTCATGGGCTGTCAAGATGGTACAGGAGGATCCTCCAGGTGGGGCTTGGAGCCTGGGTAAACCTGGTCGCACTCAGGTTGCATGAGGAACAGATGAGTTGAGGTCTTCATTTGGAAGAGTCATTTCGCTTTTCCAAAAAGGTCAAGGTCATGGGTCTACTTTAGAATGAAGATAATGACTACTTAAAAACAAGTGTGTGTTTCCCCTTCTCCCAGAAATGGAAGCAGGTGTGCAGGCCATAGGTCGGAGGACCTACTTATCCCCACCTGACAGCACTTCTCTGCTCTGGATCTAGGAGACCCAAGGTTTGGAACATCAGCCTGTGGGTCAGGGATGTAGCATTTCACAGGATGTCAGTGTTCTGAGAAATCAGCAGGTCCATTTGGCACAGTGTCATCTTCCTGTCAGGACTGGCGGTCAAATGTCTCATGAACCCCACACTTCCGGGGATTTCCTCTTTCCTCCCGTTGACCGAGGGTTAGGGTTAGAGTTAGGGTACTGGTTAGGGCATGGGTTAGGGTACGGGTTAGGGTACGGGTTAGAGATAGGGTAGGGGTTAGGGCACGGTTTACCGTACAGGGTAGGGTTTAGGGTTAGGCTACCATTTAGGGTACGGGTTAGGGTTAGGGTACGCTTTAGGGTTTGGGTTCGGTTCAGGGGTAGGTTTAGGAGTTAGTGTTCTGGTAGGTGTTGGGGTTAGGGTACGGGGTAGGTTTAGGGTACAGTTTAAGGTTAGTGTTAGGGACCTCTCCAAATGTTCCGTGCCTGCTATCACAGGAGGCTGGTGCCAAGCTGACAATGCAAGGATGAGCCAGGGGCTGCGCTTGTCATGGAACACAGCTCAGAGGGGCTTGAATCTGCTCTGGGGTCCAGGCAAAGCCACCCCACACCTGCCTGTGTCCCAGCCCCTGTGGGAAGGTAGTAATGAACTGATTCTGACCTTGACCTCTCCCAACACAGGATTCCAGGGACTCCCATTACTGTTAGGCTCAGGTCCACGGGCCTCGTCTGTGCCCATGCGCTGGGCCGTCCCCACAGTGGCTCCTGGCACACCTGAGTCCTGGTCACACATCTCTGTGGAAACCCCTGCCCTCCAGGGTGGATGGCCAATGTGACGGCCCTGTCAGGAACAGAATGGCACAAAATGCCGGGATGTCATTTCTAAGCTGATGGAGTCTGTGACTTCTCCTGGTTCCCTCTGTCCTGGGTTCATTCTCTGTCCCCTTCTCTGTCTCTGTGTCTGTGTCTCTCACAGGAGCAGACCCGTGGGTTCCATGGGCGATGTGAGAAACCGCAGAAGCATCCCTTGTCCCCGTTTCCCTCTCCGGTCCTGGTGCCCCATTCCTTCCTAAGGCCTCCTCAACCTGACCGGAGCAGTGATTCTGGATTCTCTTCCACATGGGGACCCTGAGGCTGAAACAAGAAGGGCCCTGACCTTGGTCTTCAGACTGGTGGCCCTGTGCTCTTCCACCTTCTGCGTAGCCAGGTCCTAAGGCCCCCAAGCCCCGAGTCTGTCCTCTGCTGAGAAGGACCTCGAGGGGTTAGAAAACATTTTCCCAAGACTGGGATCACAGGGGGTCGGGGATGGATATCCAAGGCCGAGAGGCACTTCTATAAGACTGTGGCACCCTTGGGACACTACATCTCTGCAGCCCAAGAGACATCAGAGTAAGCTGAGGCCTTTTGTGCTATAGCCCTCCGGACTTGGGGGAGGGTATCTCTTACTACTCCCAAGTTCGCAGGGTGGTGTTGGACACCGGAACCCAGACCTTGTCTTTTCCCAGTGCCCTGGCAACACCCTGGGTCCCTTGGGGAACCCTGACCATCAGCCCGGACTGTCCCCCCGTCCCTATGGGGCCTGGTTCCGGGGCCTGCAGCGACACAGTGAGGAGAGGTGAGGCCAGGCAGGAGCGGGGAGAGGGCAGAGTGGACTCTCCCTGGGGGCCATGGATCCCTGGTCAGTGCAGACCCTGTTGTGTGCCGGCCCCTCGGGCACCGAGATTCCAGCTCCTGGTCTGGCTTCTGGAGGGAGACCAGAGTGTGGCCCCTGCTAGCTCAGATGTGTCACTCTGTCCTGTAGCTACAGCCTGTCCCACCAGCTGAACTCCACCTCCTAGTCGGCCAGCTCATCTTCACGGTCAAGAACAGGCCATCATGAAGGTCAGGGGCCATTGCGTGCCTGGTCAGGCAGGGGACGGCTCACTTTCACCTCAGGGAGACTCTGGCTGGTCTAGCAGGGGCTCTGGAGGCCTGGCTTTCCAGGTTCTCTGCTGAACAGCTCTGGGACTGGAGCCATTTTACCTCTCCTCGCTGGGCCTCGCTTTCCTCTTCTGTGCAATGGGGTGAGGCTGAATGATCCCTCCCATGGCGGAAACATGTGGAGTGCTGGTGATGGACGTAAGCCGGGCACCGAGCCTGGATTGCAGAGTGCAGAGGGGGATGGTGAGCGGTGTGGGCAGTGAGCACTCCTTCCCCCAAAATCAATTTAGCTCTTCCACGTAGCCGCCAGACCACTGGCTGGGAGCCCAGGAGCAGTGGCCGACCACACTCCTGACACCAGGCCCCTGCGTGTGGCTCTTCCTCAGCACTGGGACACGGTGGGGACCGCGGGACTTGGGGTCAGCTCCTCTCTCTGAGGGAAGGAGACGAAAGAAGGCTTTCCTTGGGGTCCCCCAATGCCACATAAGAGGGGAGGAGGCTTCCCCCAAACAGTACTTTGAAATTCTGCTTCTGTTAGAACCTGAGCCTTGGGCTTTGGTTATTTCACTTGCTGGGCTGACGAGATACACTTGTTCTCCAAGACTCCTCCTCAGATGAAGAGCCCTTGCAGGTCCCGGGCATCCTGGAGCCCGGGGTGGGAGAGGGGCCAGTCCCCTCCCAGGCTCCTGCAGGAGACCTGTCCTCCCAAAGGCAGGATGGTTTCGGGTCGTGGTCCTGGGCTAGGGTTGGAGACAGCCTGTCACTGCTCCTGACTCTGGGGTGAGTGGGCCTTTTTTAGGCAAAGCAACACCCACCGAAGGCAGTGGCTTCAGAAAGAACACACTCCTGGGCCCGGTCCCGCCCCAGGTCGGTGGCTGACTTCCCCAGCCCCAGAGGAAGAAGGATAGCCTCTGCTTCCTTGGGCTTTGGTCCTCTGACCCACGAGCAAGCACTGAAAAGTTTCTAGCCCTCCTCTGGAAGCGCACCATCCCTGAGCGGGCCAGTCACGGTCCACACACGAAGACGGACAACGTGCTAAGTAAGTGCAGGAGGTGATCCTGTTCAAATGGCCTGCGGGTCGGTGGGGTTGCTGCTTCTGTGCCCTCCAGTGGGCCGCTTTTCCCTGGATGGAAATTCTCCTGGAGGCGCCTCTCTGTCCTTTGAGCTCCGTTCCTGCTGGTTTCAGGACCAAGGGACTCCAACTGAGCATTGTGCCCCATGTCCTCAGGGCGATGGTGGTCATGGTCTGTTATGATGATCTGGGAGGTTCCTTCAGGTTCCTGCTCCCCTAGGCACAGGTGCGGTAGCGACAAGCCCCAGGGCCATCCCCCAATTTCAGCATTGTGCCCCATGTTCCCCAGGGATGGTGCTAATAGTCCGTTGGGATTGTCTGGGAGGGCCCTCCAGGTTCCCGCTGCCCCCCCAGGCACAGGTGTGGGTGGCAAGAAACCCCAGAGCCGTCCTCAAGCTTCAGCATTGTGCCCCATGTCCTCAGGGATGTTGCTAAGGTTCCATGAGGATCATCTGGGAGGATCCTCCCGGTTCCCGCTTCCCCAGGCACAGGTGAGGTGGCCAAAAGGCCCAGAGCCCTCCCCCAAATTCAGCATTGTGCCCCCGGGGGTGCTGGTGCCGGTCATGGGCTGTCAAGATGGTACAGGAGGATCCTCCAGGTGGGGCTTGGAGCCTGGGTCAACCTGGTCGCACTCAGGTTGCATGAGGAACAGATGAGTTGAGGTCTTCATTTGGAAGAGTCATTTCGCTTTTCCAAAAAGGTCAAGGTCATGGGTCTACTTTAGAATGAAGATAATGACTACTTAAAAACAAGTGTGTGTTTCCCCTTCTCCCAGAAATGGAAGCAGGTGTGCAGGCCATAGGTCGGAGGACCTACTTATCCCCACCTGACAGCACTTCTCTGCTCTGGATCTAGGAGACCCAAGGTTTGGAACATCAGCCTGTGGGTCAGGGATGTAGCATTTCAGAGGATGTCAGTGTTCTGAGAAATCAGCAGGTCCATTTGGCACAGTGTCATCTTCCTGTCAGGACTGGCGGTCAAATGTCTCATGAACCCCACACTTCCGGGGATTTCCTCTTTCCTCCCGTTGACCGAGGGTTAGGGTTAGAGTTAGGGTACTGGTTAGGGCATGGGTTAGGGTACGGGTTAGGGTACGGGTTAGAGATAGGGTAGGGGTTAGGGCACGGTTTACCGTACAGGGTAGGGTTTAGGGTTAGGCTACCATTTAGGGTACGGGTTAGGGTTAGGGTACGCTTTAGGGTTTGGGTTCGGTTCAGGGGTAGGGTTAGGCGTTAGTGTTCTGGTAGGTGTTGGGGTTAGGGTACGGGGTAGGTTTAGGGTACAGTTTAAGGTTAGTTTTAGGGACCTCTCCAAATGTTCCGTGCCTGCTATCACAGGAGGCTGGTGCCAAGCTGACAATGCAAGGATGAGCCAGGGGCTGCGCTTGTCATGGAACACAGCTCAGAGGGGCTTGAATCTGCTCTGGGGTCCAGGCAAAGCCACCCCACACCTGCCTGTGTCCCAGCCCCTGTGGGAAGGTAGTAATGAACTGATTCTGACCTTGACCTCTCCCAACACAGGATTCCAGGGGCTCCCATTACTGTTAGGCTCAGGTCCACGGGCCTCGTCTGTGCCCATGCGCTGGGCCGTCCCCACAGTGGCTCCTGGCACACCTGAGTCCTGGTCACACATCTCTGTGGAAACCCCTGCCCTCCAGGGTGGATGGCCAATGTGACGGCCCTGTCAGGAACAGAATGGCACAAAATGCCGGGATGTCATTTCTCAGCTGATGGAGTCTGTGACTTCTCCTGGTTCCCTCTGTCCTGGGTTCATTCTCTGTCCCCTTCTCTGTCTCTGTGTCTGTGTCTCTCACAGGAGCAGACCCGTGGGTTCCATGGGCGATGTGAGAAACCGCAGAAGCCTCCCTTGTCCCCGTTTCCCTCTCCGGTCCTGGTGCCCCATTCCTTCCTAAGGCCTCCTCAACCTGACCGGAGCAGTGATTCTGGATTCTCTTCCACATGGGGACCCTGAGGCTGAAACAAGAAGGGCCCTGACCTTGGTCTTCAGACTGGTGGCCCTGTGCTCTTCCACCTTCTGCGTAGCCAGGTCCTAAGGCCCCCAAGCCCCGAGTCTGTCCTCTGCTGAGAAGGACCTCGAGGGGTTAGAAAACATTTTCCCAAGACTGGGATCACAGGGGGTCGGGGATGGATATCCAAGGCCGAGAGGCACTTCTATAAGACTGTGGCACCCTTGGGACACTACATCTCTGCAGCCCAAGTGACATCAGAGTAAGCTGAGGCCTTTTGTGCTATAGCCCTCCGGACTTGGGGGAGGGTATCTCTTACTACTCCCAAGTTCGCAGGGTGGTGTTGGACACCGGAACCCAGACCTTGTCTTTTCCCAGTGCCCTGGCAACACCCTGGGTCCCTTGGGGAACCCTGACCATCAGCCCGGACTGTCCCCCCGTCCCTATGGGGCCTGGTTCCGGGTCCTGCAGCGACACAGTGAGGAGAGGTGAGGCCAGGCAGGAGCGGGGAGAGGGCAGAGTGGACTCTCCCTGGGGGCCATGGATCCCTGGTCAGTGCAGACCCTGTTGTGTGCCGGCCCCTCGGGCACCGAGATTCCAGCTCCTGGTCTGGCTCCGGGAGGGAGACCAGAGTGTGGCCCCTGCTAGCTCAGATGTGTCACTCTGACCTGTAGCTACAGCCTGTCCCACCAGCTGAACTCCACCTCCTAGTCGGCCAGCTCATCTTCACGGTCAAGAACAGGCCATCATGAAGGTCAGGGGCCATTGCGTGCCTGGTCAGGCAGGGGACGGCTCACTTTCACCTCAGGGAGTCTCTGGCTGGTCTAGCAGGGGCTCTGGAGGCCTGGCTTTCCAGGTTCTCTGCTGAACAGCTCTGGGACTGGAGCCATTTAACCTCTCCTCGCTGGGCCTCGCTTTCCTCTTCTGTGCAATGGGGTGAGGCTGAATGATCCCTCCCATGGCGGAAACATGTGGAGTGCTGGTGATGGACGTAAGCCGGGCACCGAGCCTGGATTGCAGAGTGCAGAGGGGGATGGTGAGCGGTGTGGGCAGTGAGCACTCCTTCCCCCAAAATCAATTTAGCTCTTCCACGTAGCCGCCAGACCACTGGCTGGGAGCCCAGGAGCAGTGGCCGACCACACTCCTGACACCAGGCCCCTGCGTGTGGCTCTTCCTCAGCACTGGGACACGGTGGGGACCGCGGGACTTGGGGTCAGCTCCTCTCTCTGAGGGAAGGAGACGAAAGAAGGCTTTCCTTGGGGACCCCCAATGCCACATAAGAGGGGAGGAGGCTTCCCCCAAACAGTACTTTGAAATTCTGCTTCTGTTAGAACCTGAGCCTTGGGCTTTGGTTATTTCACTTGCTGGGCTGACGAGATACACTTGTTGTCCAAGACTCCTCCTCAGATGAAGAGCCCTTGCAGGTCCCGGGCATCCTGGAGCCCGGGGTGGGAGAGGGGCCAGTCCCCTCCCAGGCTCCTGCAGGAGACCTGTCCTCCCAAAGGCAGGATGGTTTCGGGTCGTGGTCCTGGGCTAGGGTTGGAGACAGCCTGTCACTGCTCCTGACTCTGGGGTGAGTGGGCCTTTTTTAGGCAAAGCAACACCCACCGAAGGCAGTGGCTTCAGAAAGAACACACTCCTGGGCCCGGTCCCGCCCCAGGTCGGTGGCTGACTTCCCCAGCCCCAGAGGAAGAAGGATAGCCTCTGCTTCCTTGGGCTTTGGTCCTCTGACCCACGAGCAAGCACTGAAAAGTTTCTAGCCCTCCTCTGGAAGCGCACCATCCCTGAGCGGGCCAGTCACGGTCCACACACGAAGACGGACAACGTGCTAAGTAAGTGCAGGAGGTGATCCTGTTCAAATGGTCTGCGGGTCGGTGGGGTTGCTGCTTCTGTGCCCTCCAGTGGGCCGCTTTTCCCTGGATGGAAATTCTCCTGGAGGCGCCTCTCTGTCCTTTGAGCTCCGTTCCTGCTGGTTTCAGGACCAAGGGACTCCAACTGAGCATTGTGCCCCATGTCCTCAGGGCGATGGTGGTCATGGTCTGTTATGATGATCTGGGAGGTTCCTTCAGGTTCCTGCTCCCCTAGGCACAGGTGCGGTAGCGACAAGCCCCAGGGCCATCCCCCAATTTCAGCATTGTGCCCCATGTTCCCCAGGGATGGTGCTAATAGTCCGTTGGGATGGTCTGGGAGGGCCCTCCAGGTTCCCGCTGCCCCCCCAGGCACAGGTGTGGGTGGCAAGAAACCCCAGAGCCGTCCTCAAGCTTCAGCATTGTGCCCCATGTCCTCAGGGATGTTGCTAAGGTTCCATGAGTATCATCTGGGAGGATCCTCCCGGTTCCCGCTTCCCCAGGCACAGGTGTGGTGGCCAAAAGGCCCAGAGCCCTCCCCCAAATTCAGCATTGTGCCCCCGGGGGTGCTGGTGCCGGTCATGGGCTGTCAAGATGGTACAGGAGGATCCTCCAGGTGGGGCTTGGAGCCTGGGTAAACCTGGTCGCACTCAGGTTGCATGAGGAACAGATGAGTTGAGGTCTTCATTTG